>NC_141142.1:76875208-77115208 GCF_053477565.2 Lygodium microphyllum | reverse complement strand
CCGCATAAGCACATCCTTGAAAATCTCCATTTTGAAAAACATTGTCTATCTCTTCCAAATTGAAAATCGCCACATACTTGATATATATAACCTCTGCAAGACTTTTTAAATGAGTTTGTTGTATTTGATTCGATTGATGAAAATCTCCATTCTGAAAAAACTTGTCTATCTCTTCCAAATTATTTAAAAATTTTGAACTCATTTTAATAGTTTATTTTTTCATATTTTCAACTTGGTATTCATTCATCTTTGAGCGTCGAACACCTTTGGATCTTCAACAGATTCGAGCCTTTTAGCAAGACCTATGTACGGATGTAGATGAACGGTCAAATGCTATGTTCTTCAACACATTCGAGCCTTTTAGCAAGACCTATGTTCTTGCAGTTTCAAATGAATGTTAATAGGTTTAATGCCTTGCTATAGTAATTGAGTCGTCAAATGAATGGTCACAATTGAGGACTTGCTCAAGATGAGGCTTATGATCTATTATTGTCTCGCTTATATCTTATTTTAAAGTGCTTGGACCAGTGCTTTTTTTGTGATGATGTGTCATTTCTTTTTGTGAAGCTTATTTTGGTTTTAATGTAACGAGGTTAAGCTGAATAAAATGTATTGGGTACTTACAATGTGATGTGATGCCTCTTTCTTGAGGTTTGATCTATATAAAGAATTATCATGTCTTGCAATGTGGATACAACTTTATTGATTTTTGTAGTGTAATGCATGCGAAAGTAATATTCTCTAATTGTATAGTCTAATTGTAATGTTTGAATATATTCTCTCTGTGTGTGTGTGTGTGTGTGTGTGTCTCTCTCTCTCTCTCTCTCTTCAACATTTGGATAAAGCTTATGATCTATTGTTATCTCGCTTATGTTATTTTGAAGTGCTTGGGTCACTGCTTTTTTTGTGATAATGTGTGCTTCCTTTTTTTGTAATGAGACTAAATTGAGTAAAATGTATTGGGTACCTACAATGTGGTGTGATGTCTCTTTCTTGACGTTTGATTTGTACAAAGAATTATCATTATTATGTCAAACAATGTGAATATAACTTTATTCATTTTTGCGATGTAATGCATGTGAGTAATATTCTCTAATCGTATGGTCTAATTGTAATGTTTGAATATTCATCTCTCTCTCTCTCTCTCTCTCTCTCTCTCTCTCTCTCTCTCTCTCTCTCTCTCTCTCTCTCTCTCTCTCTCTCTCTCTCTCTCTCTCTCTCTCATTGGGGAGCTAAAGTCTATGATGCATTTTTCTCTCTTATAAAGAGTTTGTAAACATTGATTGCATTTATGATTCTATGTATGTGTCCATTGTCTCTTTGTTGAGGTTTGATCTATAGAAAGACTTATTATGTCTTGCAATCTAGAGAGAAATCAACTTCGATTTTTGCATTGTAGTATGTATCAAAGAGTAATATTCTTTGTAAAATACATGGATATGGTAATCTCTCTCTCTCTCTCTCTCTCTCTCCAATATTAGTTTCAATGTCTAGGAACTTGCTATGGATTGGAATAATGTGCATTTTTTCTCTTTTGAAGAGTTTGCAAATATTAAATACATTTTTATTTTTAAGTATATTGCCTCTTTCTTGAGGTTTGATCTATAGAAAGACTTATTGTCATGCATGGTCTCTCTTTTGAAGAGTTTGAAAATACTAATCCCAATCAAGTCTCTCCTTGAAAGAATGCATGGTCTCTCTTGATATGCAGGCTTTGTGAGAATCCAATAAATATGGGATTTTTACATCGGACAACTAGCAGGGATTATGTGTTACGTATTCATAGGCATAGACTCAACTCTACATGACATAGACGATGACAAGTTGCTAGGCTTAGGGCTCAAATGGCAAAACATAACCGGACGGGGCACAAACAGATGTGTTCTACTATAGTTGAGTGTCATAATATTTTGCAAGGAAGGGCTCGAAATCATGGTAGCTTGATTCATGAGGGACTTCACAGTTTGATTGAGCAACAATTTGCTAATGATTATAATTGTGATACTAATCACCAAAATCTTGAAAATCCTATGATTAATGAGTCACATGTCAATAATGCTCCAACCTTTAGTCCTCGAAATAAAGGTTTTTGCTCCATTTTACATGCTTTGCCTGCAATGGATATTCATCCTGCAACTACAATATTGCTATTTCAAGACCCGATTGTGCATTCCATGGGGAGTCTTTTTGAGGTGTGTGAGCGATGTTTGGCTAAATTGTGGAGATGTGAGGCTCAAGTGCAGGGGTCAGTTTTGTTTGGTAAATATTGTTATCGAAATGGAAAAGTAATGTTGCTACCGTTGCAACATCCACCACACCTATTGCATGATTTGTTGCATGGTATGCATCCTCAAAGTAGAGTATTTAAGAATAATATACAAGCATATAATAGTGCTCTTGCATTTGTGTCACTTGGTACCAATGTTGATGAGCTTTTGTCTGTTGTGGGAAATTCTTATACCTTTAGAGTGCATGGCTCCATTTATCATCATATAGGCCATTTGATTCCTAATGTGCAACGACAAGAAAGGCCGATATTTGCACAGCTTTATGTTTATGATACTGAATATGAGTCATCTAATCGGTTGGATGTTATGCCTAATTTATTGCCAAATTTGCTTGGGGAGCTTCAGTCTATGATGCATCAACACAATGCATATGCACAAGCTTTTAGATTCGTGGGTATGCAATTGCAAAACAATCCCTTGCATGATTTGAGAATGACTATTTTTGGGGTTCAACAAGCTAATAGACAATACTAAGCTCCAGTGGCAAGTGAGATTGCGGCTATCATGCCAGGATAAAGTGATGAGAATACTCTTGATCGTCGAGATATACATGTTTATAGTCAAGATGGATGATGTATTGCTATTTCAAACTTGCATAGGGCATATATGCCAATGCTATATGTTCTTCTTTTTCCTATGGGTGATGATGGTTGGCATGTAAAGGTACCTTATAGTAGTGTTAATGTTTTAATTAATATACACAGATTGTCTAATAAAGACTGTGTTACTTAGATGTAATTTTATGCATTTCGACTACAAGTGTATGAGGACACTGAGGTGTGCATATTGCAGGGTGGTCGATTGTTGCAACAATTTATTATTGATGCTTATTGTAGTATAGAGCAATGTAGGTTGGGTTGGTGTTGTCAGAATCAATCAATTTTACACTCGGAAGTTTATAAGGGCTTAACAGATATGATAGGAGTGATGGATGATGAGCCAATGGGAATTATTGGTACCTCTGTTGGTAAAAGGGTGGTTTTGCCATCTTCTTTTACTGGTGGGCCTAGGCACATGTATCAGTTGTATTAGGATGCCATGGCTATAGTGCGCAGTAAAGGAAAACCTGATCTCTTTATAATGATGACATGTAATCCAAAGTGGTTAGAGATAACTAACGCTTTGTTGCCTGGACAGACTGCTTATGATCGTCCTGATTTGGCTCCTCGAGTCTTTCATAAAAAACATGCTGATATGATGCATACATTATTGAAAAGGAATCTATTTGGAAAGGTTGCAGGCTATGTTAGTATGATTGAGTTTCAAAAGCGGGGGCTACCGCATTCTCATACTTTGCTAATTTTGGAGCAGCCTTTCAAGCCCTCTGAAGCATGCGATTATGATGATTTGTTTGTGACGAGTTTCCTGATAAAGCAAAGTTTTTAGCTTTGTTTGAAACTATCTCAAAATGCAATGTCCATGGTCCTTGCGGTGCAATGAATCCCAAGAGCCCTTGCATGCGCAATGGTCAATGCACTAAAAAATTCCCTTAGAGGTTTGTGAATGTAACAACTGTTGATAGCTCTGGCTATCCTGTTTATAGAAGACAAGATGATGGAAAGACGGTTACAATAAAGGGTAATCCTATTGATAATCGATGGATTGTTCCATACAATCCTTACTTGAGTAAAAAATACAATGCACATATAAATGTTGAGGTATGCTTAACGGTGGCAGCTGTTAAGTATTTGTATAAGTATACATACAAGGGGCATGATCGTGCAACCATTAAATTTTCTATTGAAAACTCAAGGTTAAATGGTACGACCTTTCGTGAAGTGGATGAGATCAAGAGTTATTTAGATGCACGGTATGTTTCTACTTCAGACGTGTGTTGGCGAATATATGACTATGCATTGCACAATGAGAAGCCTGATATACAACGGTTGCAGGTGCATTTGCCTGATGAGAATTGTGTGGTGTGTCAAGATATTCACTATCAAGACTTCTCAGTGTATTGGGTATGGAATGCACAATGAAAGGTATGGACAAAGAGAGAGCATGGAAATACGTGTGCTTGAATATACTTTGTACTGCCTACATCTAGTGAGAGTTATTACTTGCAAATGCTCTTGATAGTGTCTCGAGGATGTATGTCTTTTGATGATTTGCGTACTATTGGCAACGTGGTGTACAACACCTTTAAGGAAGTCTGCATTGCAAAGGGCATGTTAGAGGGTGATGATGAGTGTGATGTGTGCTTGGAAGAAGCTGCATCTGTGCAAATTGGTGCCCATTTGCATACTTTGTTTGCTACAATTTTGGTCTTCTGTGAGCCTACGTAGCCTGGTTAGCTTTGGAATAGGTTTATGTCACCAATGGTAGAGGATATTTTGTATAAGTTATAGCTAGAGCATGTTCATATATCTTCTGCAGTTCTACAACAAGAGGCATCAAACATGACTTTATTGCATCTTTAGGATCTTTTACGACAGCATGGAGGAAGATTGTTTGACTTTGATGGATTGCCAGAACCTCGTCAAACAGATTCTCAGTTGTGTGCTAACCCTCTTTTAGAAGATGAATATGCATATGATATACTATAGCAATGTAGAGTTTGTGTTTCTATGGAGGAAATGTCGAATGACGGACAGAGAGTTGCATATAATGCAATTATAGGTGCTATTGGTGGAAACTCTGGGGATTTTTTTTAATGGTCCCAATGGGTCTGGAAAGACATTTCTTTACAAGTGTTTGCTTGCTAGGTTGCGCAGTGATCGGCATATAGCACTAGCAATAGCATCATCTGGCATCGCTGCTTTGCTTCTATAGGCAGTCGTATTGCTCACTCAAGGTTGAAAATTCCATTGGATCTATGTGATCGATCCACCTATAATATTCCTGTTCAGAGCGATATTGCTCAATTGTTCAGACAGTCGAGCCTTATTTTGTGGGATGAGGCTCCCATGATTCACAAGTTTGCATTTGAAGCTATTGACAGAACTTTAAGAGATATTATGAGCTGTGATTGTTAATGCAGTACTATGTTACTCTCATTTATGGTAGCATGTTAAGGTGCTAAGGTTGTCTGGGAATATGAGAATGTCAACCGCTGGTGGTATAATGGATAATGGATTTATTAGTTGGATTTAAGGGATAGGGGATGGAGTGGGTATTACGGAGAATTGTGATAAGTTACATATTCCATCTGGACAGTCTATTGAAACCTTGGTTAATAGTGTGTACGGTGAAGTGTCCACGGTGAGAGACTTTGGAGCATATTTCAACGAGCGTGCTATACTTGCAGCGTGGAATACAAAGGTGGCTTCTTTGAATCATTGTGCATTGCAATCGATGTCAAGAGAAGTTATATAGTACTAGTGTGGATTCAATTGCAGAGATGGGTGATAGCTCATTTTTATACTCTGTAGAGTATTTAAATACACTAGATCTTTGAGGTGGATTTCCTCCCCATCTATTGCTGCTAAAGATGATTGTACCTATTATTCTACTTATGAACTTAAATCCAGCAAAATGTTTATGTAATGGTACATGGTTGATATGTAAGGCATTCGTTAAAAAGGTGATAGATGCTGAGATAATAACAGGGACAAATGCAAGGGAACGAGTTTTCATTCCTAGGATCACTTTTATTCCTATCACCTTGCAATTTCAGTTTACTATGAGATGGAGGCAATTTCCTATTCGACTGGTGTTTGCTATGAGGATCAATAAGTTGCAAGGCCAGATGTTGTCTGTTGTTGGTCTTTACTTAAAGACACCAGTATTTACACATGGACAGTTATATGTTGCATTTTCAAGGGTGAAATACTCATGCGATGTGAGGGTCTTACTAGATGAGAAAGGAAGCATTGTGAATGTCACGACGAACATTGTGTACAAGGAAGTACTTCAAAAGATGCAATAAGATGCATTGCTTTTTTGCAGAGATGCATACAGAGATGTATTTTTTGGAGGGTGGAATTATATGCTTGCACTTTTGCAAAGATGTATATGCTGAAATTTGACGGCTTTGTAGTCCTTGCTTGGCATATATGTGAAATGGACTTTGTGCTATATTCGGTTGGCATATACTCGCTAGTAATTTAGTATATATTTTCTACACTATATATAAGTGTTTGCTTGACTTTTGTAAATGCCTACTCCAAGCTGGGGCTATTATCCAGCTTCTAAGTATCAGAAGGAACTGCAATGTATCTTGCGCGCAGTGACAACACATGATATTATAAGAAGAACACTTGTAAGGGTCATTGAGCGTTTATATGATGATGTCAATATATAGATTTTACTTCTAGATTTTATTGAGGTGGTGCATTGTGGGTATACTCAGTGTTTTCGAGTGCATATGGGTGAAGCTAAGCAAGAAAAGAGGTTTCGACAATCTCACACTGATAAAATACCGAGGGGGTGGCCAGCGTATGAATTTAAGGACCTTGGTTGTTTTGTGACGCTACATCAAGTTGTGACAATGCCTACCGAGTGGTTTGCAAATGTTAGGCCTAGTATTGTTATTCTAATGTTAAGCAATCTTTGTCGATTGTTAGATGTGTTCACGTTTACGTTGTGGGATTTTTAAATTTTAGGTGCAAGAAAGAGAGAAAAGACTACCATGTCCCCTGTACCATCATCGGGATGAAGAGTGGCAATGGGACTTGCTTCACCCGGGCATGCTCTGTTGGAGAATGGAATTTTTCCCATTGATTCCTCAAAGAAAAGAAAGCTTCATTTTGGTTAGGCCCCATGGGAGCTTTCAACATTTTTGTAGCATTTGGATGTAGATGCATAGGCATAATCAAGAAGTGACACTGTGGTTTGTTGATACTTGGATTTATGATACAAAGTTATTGGCTCTGGAGCAAGCTTTTGTTTTGGGCTTTGCTTCACCTATGTGGATTGTTAATACTGCTGAGAGTTTGTATTTGATGCTTAGATATGCTTAAACTTTGTGATTCTTTGCAACATCCAAGGATTGTATGGAGCTACTTCTAGATATCATGCAAAGTACGTAAGGGTAAAGTTTACAAGTTTGGTGCATAAAAGGCATTGCACACATATGTGAGTCTCTAGGTGTGTGAGTCTCTATACACCTAGATGCAAATGCATGTCTATCCTTTTATGCATGTGTACACACACAAGAGAGAGAGAGAGAGAGAGAGAGAGAGAGAGAGAGAGAGAGAGAGAGAGAGAGAGAGAGAGAGAGAGAGAGAGAGAGAGAGAGAGAGAGAGAGAGAGAGTGTGTGTGTGTGTGTGTGCGCGCGCGCGCGCGTGTGTGTGTGTGTGTGAAAAGACAGGGAGAGATGTAAAAATTGTGTGGGAGAGGGGTCACAAACAAAGGAGAGGCATAGAACATGGAAGGGAGGAATACATTGTGGATATACTCAGTGTTTTCAAGTGCATATGGATGAAGCTGAATAGGATAAGAGGTTTTGACGATCTCACACTGATAGAGTACCAAGAGGGTGGGTGATGTACGAATCTAAGGACCTTGATTGTTTTGTGATGCTGCATCAAGCTATGACAATGCCTATTGAGTGGTTTGCGGATAGGCCATGTATTGTTGTTTTAATGTTAAGTAGTCTTTGTTGGTTGTTAGATGTGCTTACATTTATGTTGTGGGCTTCCAAAATTTTAGGTGCAAGAAAGAGAGGAAAGACTATCATGTCCCCTGTACCATCAACAAGATGAACAGTGGCGATGGGGCTTGCTTCGCCTAGCCATGCTATATTGGAGAGTGGAAAATTTTCTAGTTATTTCTCAAAGAAAGGAAAGCTTTGTTTTGGTTAGACCCCATGGGAATTTTCAAAAATTTTGTAACATTTGGATGTAGATGCATAGGCACAATCAAGGAGTGACACTTTGTGGTTTGTTGATACTTGAATTTGTGGTGCAATGTTATCGGTGCAGTCTCTAGAACAAACTTTGGTTTCAGGCTTTCGTTCACCTATGTGGGCTATTAATACTGAGAGTTTGCATGTAATGCTTGGACAACAGACTTAAACTTTGTGGTGTGGTTCATATATCTTTCATTTGTGGTTCGTTTCACCGTAGCAATGTTATTTCTCATGGTAGCATCCAAGGATCATTTAGAGCTACTTCTAATTGTTGTGCAGAGCAAGTATGGATACAAGTTTCCAAGTTTGGTGCATGGTCATTGCATGCATATATGAGTCTATGTACTCTTGGATGAAAATGCATATCTGACATTTTATACATGTGTGTAAGAGAGAGAGAGAGAGAGGGCGAGAGAGGGAGGGAAAGAGTGATTGAGTGAGTGAGTGTGGATATAGAGGGGGGAGGTATAAAAGGGGTGAGAGATAGAGGGGTTGCGAGTAGAGGAGAGTAAAACATGTGATGTTTTTGTGATAGCATTACCCATTGTGCGATAGGGAAGTGAAGTTGTCGTGCAATAGCATGGCAGCTTCACTTCCCTTGCACCCCGCTTTGTAGCATCGAAGCTACCGTGCTAAGTGGAATAGCGTTCCTTGGAATGCTAGACACCATTACTAGGGTCCAACATCATCAGTGACCAGTTATTTAACGAGGATAAAAACTTATTGTTTTGTGCCCCGCCTACCAATTCACCAAAAAAAGATTCAAGGTTTAATGTATAAAATAATAAATTGCAAAAATCTCAAACAAAACCTTTAAAATTTAAAGACCTTAACTTTTATAAAAATTTTAGTTAAAAAAGTAGGAAATCTATCTACTAACTTCATTAAAGGTTTAAAAAAAGGGGGGTATATAAAAAGACTTTGTAGATATATCATGGCATTGCCTATAAAAGCACCAATATGGGGAGTAATAGTGACTCTAAACTATGCTTGGTTTCCACTTTATGTGTGTTTCCCTGTACCCAATGGTGAACCCTCACATGTGCAGCATCACAATGATGTAGTCATAGGATGTGTCTATATTGTATCGTTTCTTTTATTGGATAATACAAGAGTCTACCTTGCTCTCATATATATTGTTACCTTTTTGTGCCACATGTGAAGTGAGTGATTGAGTGTAAGTATATTACACTTGGTATCAAAGCAGCTCTTACTTGGAGTTTAAGGAGTGCTCATAGAAGCAGGAGAGAAGATCCAAAGCCCCAAAATCGTGTTGCGATAATCCACGGTGCATCACCCAATGTCACATTGACCCCCCTTGCAATGCCATGGCGCCCCTGACACAAGTTACCATTTGAAGACATGACGTGACGGAGGTCCCACAGTACAGCTACCACTTGAAAGCGAAATGTGGCTTCCCCACAACAACAACCCTGGAGCCAAGGCACGGCTTCCCACAACAACATGGAGGACAATGGAGAGAATATACCCATCCCACCTATAGTGGTAGAAGAGAGAAAGTAGCCAAGTTAGAGAGGTAGTTAGAGCATATGTCAAGTTTGTTAGATACAATTTGGAAAAGTGCACAATTTAGGTAAAAAGAGGAGGAAATGAGAAGAAGATTTAAAGAAGACCAAATGTACAAGGAGTGGATGCAACAACAAGAGAAGGAAAAGAGACATAAACTATAGGAGGAGATAGATAAATTGGTAGAGAGGCTAGCTATGGAAGAGGCATCCAAGAGGTCTCAAGAGATGCAAAGGAACAAGAGAATGAATCTAAAGTAGGAGACAAGAAGAAGGACATGAAGAAAGACAAGAGACAAGGCACCAATCATGGAGAAGAGACTGAGAGTTCAAGAGATGATTATAAAAAGTTCAAGATACCCCAATCCATCGAGTACAAGGGAGAACAAGATAGCTAATTTTGAAGAAGTGAATTGTAGAGGTAGATAGGTACTTAAGGTATGTTAGGATCACTTAAGATATCTATTTGGAAAAGGATACAACTACTTGTTAGAGCAAGAGAAAGGCTGTACCATCTTCTCATGGGAGAAACTACAGGAGGAGCTTAAGAATTACTCCATCCAAAGATGGAAAAATTCAAAGTCAAGGAGGACGAGTGGCAAAATCTCAAATAAGCACAAAGGAAGATGAAGGAATATATTAGCAAGTATAGGCAACTGATGCTGCAGCTCCCAAACATGGACATAGAAACAAATCGCATGGATTCCTATTCACCATGCAAGAGTGGGCCAGAAGAGATGTAGAGAGACAAGAACCAACTCTGGCAGAGGCCATGAGGATGGCAAAAAGTTGGAAGGAAGGAGGACTACCCAAGGGAACTAACCCAAATTCAACAACAATCTCACCACCACCAACTCTTGGACGGCAAGACTAAACCCCCTAAGAGGACCCATCTTAGAATTTAGAAATTAAATCTCATGAGTGACCCCAACGACATCACATCCCACCTTGATACTAAGGAAATCATTCAAAAGGTGGGAAAACAACTACTATAGCCCCACTCCAAGCACATCTTATGAGTCAACAGGGTCAAATACATCATGATGGAGACCCCAAGCCTCAACCATAGGAGCTAGATGTTTCAAGTGCAGGGGACTACACTATTAGAATAGATGCCCTTTGGAAGACACAACATCAACAAGTTGATCCAAAGTAATAACCACAAGTTAAGACCTAGTAGCCCAAGAGTCCAGTTCAAGCAACACCACAAGTTTCAAAAGGTGCATTGGGATGGCCTATAGTACATGTAATAACCAAGTACCAAAGAACATTGTAACTCATAGTTGACTCAAAAAATTTAAAAAAAACTATCACAAATAGTAGGCCTCCCATCATGACTTGCAATGCAAAACAAGTAGAGAAATCAGTGAAGTAGAGGAACATGGTCTACTTTGCTCATACCAAGAAGGAGGCAACCAAAGATCCCAAACCACAAGTTGACAACAAAGAAGAAATACTTAAAGAATACGTAGACGTGATGGCCACAAAGCCACCCAAAGGGTCACCCCCCAAAAGAGATGTAGACCACAATATCAAGTTAATCCTAGGGGAAATCCCACCAACTTGGGCCCCATACAAAATGAATTGCATTGAACTAATACAATTGAATAAGCAACTCCATGAATTGGAATAGCAAGGCTTTATTGAGCTAAGCAAGTCCCCATCCGGAGTCCTAGTGTTGTTTGTCAAGAAGAAGAATAGAGGACTCAAACTATGTGTACACTAGATGGCACTTAACAAGATCACCATCAAGGATAAATACCCAATGTCCTAAGTCAATGATCTGTTAGATAGACTTCATGGAGTAAAAAGATCTTCTGTCACATGCTACTACCAAATCCGCATAGCTAAAGAAGATATCCCAAAGATGACATTTTGTACTAAATATGGAAGCTTCAAGTGGGTAGTCCTAGGTTTTAGACTTAGTAATAGGCTAAGAAATTTTTACATGTTAATGGATGGAGTGTTTAAGCTAGAGATAGATATCTTTATCGTTACATACATATATGGTATGTTAGTTTATAGCAAAACTTTAAAGGATCATAAGGAACATTTAAAGTTAGTTTTTGAGAAGTTGAGGCAACATAAATTATATGCAAAGCCAAAAAAATGTGAGTTCGCAGTGAAAGAGCTAGAAGTCTTAGGGTTCATCGTAGGAGAGGAAGGAATTAAGGTAGACCCCAAAAGAAAGTCAAAGCAATGAAGAAGAAGCTAGTCCTAAAAATAGTCAGAGTAGTTAGAGAATTCCTAGGTTTCATTGTATTATGTAGAAGATTTGTGAAGGATTATAGTATGGTCATGGCCCCACTATCCTAATTGACCAAAGGAAAATGAATTTTCACATGAGGGAATGATCAACAAACAACCTTTGACTTGATGAAGGACTGCATGAGCCAAATACTAGTACTCAAAGTGCCACATTGCACCAAGCCCTTTGAGATCTCAACAAATGCATCTGATTTTGACATTAGGTGAGTGTTGATGCAAGATGGTCACCCTGTTGCCTATGAGTCCAATAAATTCACAAACACGGAAACTAGGTGGAGTATCTATGAGAAAGATATGCTAGCAATAATCCATTGCCTTAGAAAATGAAAACACTATGTACAAGGCAAGCATATAGTCATCTTCACGGATAAATGCGTTAAGAAAACAATTCTTTTTCCTAAACATGAAGGAAGAGGTTATAGACTATGTCAAAACATGCCCCACTTTACAACTAGTGAAATCTCCATGCACCAAGCTGGCTAGCTTACTTCAACCAATGCTAGTGCCAAGCCACCCATGGGACATCATTAGCGTGGATTTCATTGGAGAACTTCTAAGATCCCATGAATATACCATAATCTTTGTAGTGGTGGACTATTTTTCCAAGCAAGCCCACTTCATACCCCTGCCGCCAAGACACAATTAGCTGTCAAGGAGGCATTCCACCTCTTATTCACTCATATCTTCAAGCTATATAGACTACCCTTAGCCATTGTATTAGACCGGAATAATCACTTAATGAGGAACATGTGGAAGGAACTCTTCAAAACTCAAGAAACATAGCTCAGATTTTTCGCATTCTTCCATCCAAAGACAGAAGTGCAAATAGAACAAGCCAACCAAAGTATTGAATACTATCTCAAAAGCTATGCTCGGGTGGATTAGAAAGATTGGCCCTTGTGCCTTGATGTGCTCAAGTTCCATTATAATAGCTCAATCCATTCAACAACATGTTATACCCCCTTTGAGTTAGTCACAATAAAAGAAGTCATAACACCATTGGCCTTAGCCTCAAGAGCCTCCAAAGCAAAATATCAAGATGTAGAAGACTTCTTAAGGAAATGGAGAGAGAGAAATGCAATAGGCAAGTAGAGTTTAGAAAAGAGCAAAATCACCATGATTGAACAAGACAACAAGAAGGACAAAGTAGTTCTATTCACTAAGGGAGACATGGTCCTTGTCACTCCAAGCATATGCCCTTACCAAAGAATATGCATCCCAAGTTCACTATGGACCATATCGAATCACCCAAGTTTTAAATGCAGTCACCTACAAGTTGGTCCTACCAAAGAGCATCAATCTACACAATGCCCTTGATGCATGCCTTTTGCATAGGTTCTACCCAGATATCCAATGGTGGTGATACATCCCATTACTTCACTCCAATGTCCCCTTCTAAGTACAAGTGAAACTTAAGTGCTAGGAGTACAAGGGATACCCATAGTATCTCTCCAAGTGGAAAGGGCACCCTCTCAAAGAAACCACTTGGATTTTGGAAGTGAGGCTTGCGAACACACAGCAAAGAGGCCTTCACTACTCGGCTCAAGGAGAATATGTAATATTTCCATGCAATAAAACTTTGTCGGCTAGTTTAAAAGTTAGTTAGTCAGTTAATAAGTTAGTAAGATTACTAACTAAAGACTAACTAAGGTTAAAACTAACTAACATTAATAGCTAATAGTTTTTATTTAATTAAAAATATATTTAAAAAATCGAGAGTCGTAAATCTGATATTTTTCTCTGATTGACAAGGATCGTAGCCACCCTTCACGAAAGTTACAGCGTGAACGAGACTTATGAGCCATATTAATCACTAGTATTAATGTGTATAGTTTGGATGGTCCAAAAATATTAGCTTTTTGGGCAAAAGAAACTAGTATATTTTAGATATTATCCTAAAAAGATAGAACTAGAAGTCATTTAAAAGAAAAGACAAGTGATGTTTTAGTTAGTTTTGGAGATTTTATAAAAAGAAAAATAAAGAAAAGTAACGGGTGAAATCACGCGTAGCGCGATGCAGTCTACGGGCAGTAGATAGTACTTCGAATAGAGAAAAGAAGGAGTGAATTGAGAGCTTTCTAAGCAAGTGTCTTCGAGTTTTACCTCCCCATTTGGAGCCAATGCAACCATAAAATTTATAATCTGAGCATTAGATCACTGAGTCTTCCAAGAGTCCCTCCACTATTATTCTCAGCCTTATTCCCACCTCTTTAATTCATTATAAATATGAGGCATGGGGAGGCACAAGGGAGCATAAGGAGACCTCGAAAGGCTGGGTGAGAGACGTAGAGAGGAGGATACCCCTCCAAGAGATTGTGAGAGAGAGCTTGAGAGAGAGAGAGAGAGAGAGAGAGAGAGAGAGAGAGAGAGAGAGAGAGAGAGAGAGAGAGAGAGAGAGAGAGAGAGAGAGAAGAGTTACCCTGAGAGGCTGCAAGGGAGAGAGAGTTAGCTCAATTTCCCTCTATCTCGATCCTCGACTTAGCCATCTTCTCTTACCCTCTCCCATCTCGAATCTATTCTACCTTCTTAATCTCTTGACTCTACTTGCGACGATTGCCTCCAAGCAAACAATGTCGCGTGCGGATGGCAATCTTACAACCAGCAACGAAGCTTCGGGCGAAGGCATCACTGTCAATCCAATTGCAATACCGGTCGTAAGTAATGTATTTCCAAATTGATAGATGCTTGTTTTGATTCTCGCATGAGATACATTATGCTCCATACTATGATGGAAGAGAACATGTCATGGGAAGGGATAGGCCTCTTCTTACATATTTGAAATATGAAATTTGCAAAATGCATGTATCAAGGGAAGTTAATTGCACTTAGTTGTGTATGGCTTGTTCGTTGATAGAGCAATTACAAGGAGGAATCAGTGAAGGGTTATGAATGGCATAATCATGACATTAAAAATTGTGTATGCAAGTATTAAGTAAAATTTGCGTAGAATCTCTCTTTGATCTCAAAGGGGAGAGTGAATATGCAATGTAATTATTATCGCATCTATTCTTGTATTGTTTGGGAAAAGTACAATTAGTTTTGTTGGTTGATTGAACAACACTCTAAATGTTTTTCTTTCAATCAATTGATTGTTGCATTGTGATTTGGATAAATATTCCAAGGCTTGTGTTGATGGCAAATGGATGGCAGGGGCCTATAATGACAAGTTGCCATGGGAATAAAGAAATGTTTTCCTAAAAGATGATATTAGGCTGATTGCCTTGATTGTGCTTGATTCCTAAATGGATTAAGTAAGGAAGGATATTTTGTGTGGGTGGATCATCTCCAAGATCGCATCGCGGATTACCCCAAGAGGGCACTGCTCGATTCACGGGCCGAAGGTTGAGCGGTGAAAAGGCCAACTACAGAAAGTGTGTCTCACTCCTAGGTCGTTTAGGGTCACTGGAGCTCTGGACACCCCTTGCTGAGTCCGGAACGGAGTTGTAGACTACCGTAATCCCAACTTCTGGAGGCGTTGGAAGATCCTATTCTAGATAAACGATGGAAATTTTGGTACCATGTGATTTGGACCAGGTACTTCTGTTGGACAGAAGGGATACATAATTCTCTTGTATGGGTAGGAGACAAAGATCAACTTGAAGATAAGTTAAGGAACTTGTTTGTCAAAATGATTGCTTGTTTTGTTTTCGTGTCTGTGCTATAAATTACGCGAACAAACCCTATTCCCTAAAAGGCTTAATTAATGAAGCTGATTTTAAGTGTCGCACATAAATGTCGTAAAACCTAATTAGAAAACTAAAGCTATCAAGGGAAGTGGATGGATGGAATCCCCGACGGGTCTGTCCTACGGTAGGGTGGTCCCAGAGAATTGGGAGGATTCTCACAAGGATTTATCGTCGGGTTGACTTTAGGTATTGTTAAGTTAGAACCTGATTCATGCCATTTTAGGGGACCCGAATGGGACTATGCCCTATAAGCAGAGAGGTTGAGTGGAGCATTCCTCTCGTTTCCCATTCTCTTTGAACCAAGTGTGGTATGGATTTGCTTCAGATTGGGTAGCTCTGCGTAAAGTAGGATGTCCAGGGATCTAGATTTCAGGTCGATCCTAGTGCGTTCGGCTGTGAACGTTCCGTTGCGAGGCAGACTTGGAAAACCCTAGGCGATAAACCCTGAAATATTCCATGGGAGTGCCAGGCGACGATGCTTAGATTTGCTTCTCGATGGACCGCTAAAACGTGCTTAGATAGCCAATAGGTGGGCACGTTACTTTTGGTATCAGAGCAAAACTTCATGATGATGTGTGATTGATTAATATTTGGTTCATAGATATATCCTAAACAGAAATAACGTGAGTGGTATGACTTGATTGTGAGGCACATCCTGCACCCACAAATACTAACATGCAAGAGAAGAAATTTCTTCTCAAGCAAGCTAAGGCACCCGAGTTTGATGGAGAAGGAATAGACGTCGCAGCACAGGCAGAGATATGGATTGAGTTGATGGATGATTATTTCTCTGCTTCAGGAATTGCCTCCATGAATGAAGCAATGATTGGCAAACTCAAATTAGTTGGCCAGGGGCTCGATTATGGTGGAAGCAATGGTACAAAGATCAAGGTGTTTCTGAAGCCGCTATTATGTGGACTCAGTTGAAAGATGCTATACGCAGACAATACCTTCTGCCAACCTACCAGACATTGAAGATGAATGAATTCTTCAAGCTCAAGCAGTTGGAATTGGCCCTGGAAGCTTACTACTCAAAGTTTGTAATCCTACTAAAATATGCACCGTCTATGGATATTGCACAGTAAATATCCAAGTTTTGCCATAGCCTAAACACTCCTCTGAACCACCAACTTGAAGTAATGCATCCAACGGACTTGCAAGATGCATTACTTCGAGCAAATCCAATCATCCAAGAACTTAAATCAGGCAATTGTAGCAAAGATGACTCCTGAGATCAGGCTAAGATATGCCACACATGTGGAGAGATAGGACACATTCGTAGGCTATGTCCCTACCATCAATGCTTCCATTGTAATGAGCTAGGATACATCTAAGTAGACTGCCCTGATCTAAGTCCAGAAGACTTGAGTCTCCAAGAATACGAAGCTACACAGGTGCAGTCTATGGATATATAGAGGAATCAGATGAAGATGAAGACCTAGAACCTACAATACCTCTTCAGGATGACAAAAAATCCTAGAAGCTTAATCGACATATAACACAATTGAGAATAAATCCTACTCTTGTGTCTATGGTTAATTGGAATAATATGAGTGCACTACTTGAAACATTAAGAGTAGCACAGTGGATGTATAGTGGGTCCTAACCCACATGCCCTAAGCCCCATTAATGTTTGTCTTCCCCATTTTCTCTTGAGATGAGGACATCTCGATTTCTCCAAGGGGAGGAGGATGTAATATTTCCATGCAATAAAACTTAGTCAGCTAGTTCGAAAGTTAGTTAGTCAGTTAATAAGTTAGTAAGATTACTAACTAAAGACTAAGGTAAAAAATAAATAACGTTAATAGCTAATAATTTTTATTTAATTAAAAATATATTAAAAATTTGAGAGTCGTAAATCTGATATTTTTCTCAGATTGACAAGGACCGTAGCCACCCTTTACGAAACTTACAACGTGAATGAGACTTATGAGCCATATTAATCACTAGTATTAATGTGTATAGTTTGGATGGTCCAAAAATATTAGATTTTTGGACAAAAGAAACTAGTATATTTTAGATATTATCCTAAAAATATAGAATTGAAAGTCATTTAAAAGAAAAGACAAGTGATGTTTTAGTTAGTTTTGGAGATTTTATAAAAAGAAAAATACATAAAAGTGACTAGCAAAATCGTGTGCGCCGCAATCATAGTCTACAAGCAGTAGACAGCACTTCGAATAGAGAAAAGAAGAAGAAGTGAACGGAGAACTTTCTAATCAAGTGTCTTAGAGTTTTACCCCCCTTTTGGAGCCAATGCAACCATAAAATTTATGATCTGAGCATTAAATCATTGAGTCTTCCAAGAGCCCCTCCATTCTTGTTCTCAGTCTTATCCCCTCCTCTCTAATTCATTATAAATATGAGGCATGGGGAGGCACAATGGAGCATCAGGAGACCTCGAAAGGCTGCAAGAGAGAGGTAGAGAGGAGGATACCCCTCCAAGAGATTGTGAGAGAGAGCGAGAGAGAGAGAGAGAGAGAGAGAGAGAGAGAGAGAGAGAGAGAGAGAGAGAGAGAGAGAGAGAGAGAGAGAGAGAGAGAGAGAGAGAGAGAGAGAGAGAGAGAGAGAGAGAGAGAGAGAGAGAGAGAGAGAGAGAGAGAGAGAGAGAGTTATATTAACGTCTTCTAAAGACCAAAACTGGCCTATGAGACAAACTATGATACAACTGATGAGGTCCAGCTATCCAAAATAAAAGTGCTGAATGAAAAGCTAAAAACTAGAAACAGAAAATACGGTGCTGTGAGTGTGATAAGTGTCGTGTATGTGTATGTGCGTATGTAGCTCTGGTACTCCAGATAATGGCTACAAAAGGGGAACAAATGTCGACTATGATAGGGGAACAACTATCGGCTGTGATAAAGTGGTGCGATGTGTATATGTAACAGATGCAGGGAGATATACTATCCTGGGATGTAGTAGCAGTCGTCGAAGTCGCTAATAGCAGGTGATCCCTCTTGGATGCAGGATGTGGTACATCGGCGGTGGAGAAAGAGCAAATTGGAGGTCTGAGATCCAATGTGTCAAGTGTCGTCGGATCTCAGTCTGCTGTCGATGTAGATCAAGAATCCTCCGGATCTCCTGTCGATGTGGCTGTGGGGTCCGAAACCCACGGATCCTCATGCGGCATCGGGTACAAGAGAGAAAGAGAGAGAGAGAGAAGAGTTACCTCGAGAGGCTGCAAGGGAGAGAGAGTTAGCTCAATTCCCCTCTATCTCGATCCTCAACTTAGCCATATTCTCTTATCCTCTCCCATCTCATATCTATTCTGTCTTCTTAATCTCTTGAGTCTACTTGCGGATGATGGCCTCCAAGCGAAGAATGTCACATGCGGATGGCAATCCTACAACCAGCAACGAAGCTTTGGGCAATAGCATCACTGTCAATCCAATTGCAGTATCTGTCGTAAGTAATGTATTTCCAAATTGATAGATGCTTGTTTTGATTCTCGCATGAGATACATTATGCTACATACTATGATGGACAAGAACATGTCATGGGAAGGGATAGGCCTCTTCTCACATATTTGAAAGATGGAATTTGCAAAATGCATGTATCAAGGGAAGTTAATTGCACTTAGTTATGTATGGCTTGTTCATTGATAGAGCAATTATGAGGAATCGATCAAGGGTTATGAATGGCATAATCATGACATTAAAAATTATGCATGCAAGTATTAAGTAAATTTTGCGTAGAATCGCTCTCTGATCCCAAAGGGGAGAGCGAATATGCGATGGAATTATTATCGCATCTATTCTTGTATTGTTTGGAAAAAGTACAATTAGTTTTATTGGTTGATTGAATAACACCCTAAATTTTTTTCTTTCAATCAATTGATTGTTGCATTGTGATTTGGATAAATATTCAAAGGCTTGTGTTAATGGCAAATGGATGGCAGGGGTCTATAATGACAAGTTGCCATGGGAATAAAGACATGTTTTCCTAGAAGATAATATTAGGCTGATTGCCTTGATTGTGCTTGATTCCTAAATGGATTAATTAAGGAAGGATATTTTGTGTAGGTGGATCATCTCCAAGATCGCATTGCGGATTACCCCAAGAGGGCACTAGTCGATTCACGGGCCGAAGATCGAGTGGTGAAAAGACCAACCACGGAAAGTGTGTCTCACTTCTAGGTCGCTTGGGGTCAATGGAGCTCTGGACACCCCTTGCCGAGTCCAGAACGGAGTTGTAGACTGTCGTGATCCCAAGTTTGGAGGTGTTGAAAGATCCTATTCTAGATAAAGGATGGAAATTTTCGTGCCATGTGATTTGGACCAGGTACTTCTGTTGGACAGAAGGGATACATAATTCTCCTGTATGGGCAGGAGACAAAGATTAACTTGAAGATAAGTTAAGGAACTTGTTTGTCAAAATGACTGCTTGTTTTGTTTTCCCGTATGTGCTGTAAATTACGTGAACAAACCTTGTTCCCTAAAAGGCTTAATTAATGAAGCTGATTTTAAGTGTCGCACATAAATGTGGTAGGACCTAATGAGAAAACTAAAGCTATCAAGAGAAGCGGGTGGACGGAATCTCCGACGGGTCTGTCCTATGACAGGGTGGTCCTAGAGAACTTGGAGGCTTCTCACAAGGATTTATCGCCAGGTTGACTTTAGGTATTGTTAAGTTAGAACTTGATTCATGCTGTTTTAGGGGACTTGAATGGAACTATGCCCTACGAGCAGAGAGATTGAATGGCGCATTCCTCTCATTTCCCATTCTCTTTACCAAGTGCGGTATGGATCTACTCTGGATTGGGTATCTCTGCATAACGTAGGATGTCCAAAACGCGATGCTAGAATGCTGTTAGGAGACCTTGACAACTAGGGACCCAGATTTCAGGTCGATCCTAGTGGGTTTGGTCGCAAACGTTCCATTGCAATGCAGACTTGGGAAACCCTAGGCAACAAACCCCAGAACATTCCATGGGAGTGTTGGGTGGTGATGCTTAGATTCGCATCTCGAAGGACTGCTAAAACGTGCTTAGATAGCCAATAGGTGGGCATGTTACAGAATCCCACCAAATACTTCCAATGTATGTTGATCCATTGCTTAGATTTATTAAAGCACTTTGAGGCCTCCACTCCTCAAATATAATCAATTCAAGGGTGGAAGAGAACAATAACAATAACAACAAAGAGTCTAGTGGGCTGACACTAACTAGGTTGATAAGAAAAGCTATGCTAACGCCCCCAAGTCATAGTGCAATAGATAGTGACCAGCTTGATAGAAAAGGCTGAGTTAAGATCCTACTAATATCTCTAGTTCTAGACCAATATACACTGATTAGCTTGCTAGAATGAGCTATATTAAGATCCCAAAATAAGTTAATATAAATCACCCTTAGATTCTTAAGCTTAGCAATCCATTGTGTGTGGATGAGCATAAGGGCTTTGTAGGTATATCATGGTGTTTCCTATAGCAATATCTATATATAGAGTAGAAGTGACTTTAAGCAATGCTTGGTTTCCACTCTATGTGTGATTCCCTATACCTAGTTGTGAGTCCTCACATATGTGGCCTCACAAGGGTGTAGTCCTAAGATGCACATATATTGTCCCATTTTTTTTATCAAATAATACAAGAGTATATATCTTGCTCTCACATATCCTAATATCTTTATGTGCCGTGTTGAATGAGTTATTGAGTGTAGGTGTATGGGTGGGGGGTGGGGAGGGGAAACAAGTGACCTTCCCCACATACACATTTTTCACAATTACATGTCGATTGTTTAGGCTTGTGTGTATTTCCTCTTGTGTATGTCTCGTACCTTTGTCTCATAGGCATAGATTGGTAGATGGACACAACTGAGTGAGAGAAGGTCTTACCAACTGTGCAAGGCAATGGCAATGCCTAATCCTTAAAAAGGTGGGTAATAAGAGTGGAAGTAAAGTAAATTATGTTTTAAACCAAGTAAATAGAAAGAAGTAATTGATGTGTAATCAGACAAATAAGATTCAATAAAGAGATGAAAATGGTATATGTATTTATATTTGACACATAGCCTTACAATGATCAAGTAAGATAATGATAGTTAAGCACTTAATGAATATTCTTAAGACCTAAAATCCTTCAGATTACTAAGAGTAACCAACAACCAATTATTCGTAGTTTGATCAATAGTGTTTAAAAACATTAATATCCAAGATTAGTGAAGTACTTGTGTTGGAGTTTGGTTGAATGTCGGCTTGAGAGTCACCTTTGGGACAAAGAAGCTTTGAGTTTTGAGCTTTTAGATTTGATATGAACTTGAATCTTGCGTATTGATTATTATAATTAGTATTTAGGACTTGAGTAAGAAGAAAATCGAAGAAAACCAAGCTTCTAGTTTTTTGGCTATGACTGATAGTTAGGGTTTTGCCCAAGAGTGGCCAATAGAGGAGGAATTTTGGGAAAACCTTTTAGGATTTGATAGCCCACTTAGGGGGCTAAATAAACCCCATGAAGCCACCCAACATTGCACCCTTTGTAGCACGTGGGAGCTGTATGAAATCCTCGCTGTCGAAAATGTGCCTCAAATAGGAAGAATGGTAATGCTAAGATCCTACATGTGCAATGCTGACTAGAGAGGTGACATACAACTATGCCCTTAGTAGAGGGAGAAGTCTCTAGAAGAAAGTAAGGCAAAATATACCTTCCTTTGGCCACACCAGCTCCTCCAAGGTCTACAGGTCTAGATTGGCTATGGAGGTTAACAAATATGGTTTACAAATTATTGAGACCAAAAGTAGGCTTGACACTGGCTCCAGGGCTCTAGCCAGGCCTCCTATACTCACCTAAACAACCCCACGGCCTCGTGGCCAGGAGCGCTTAGATACTATGAAGTGATTTATCCAAATAACATGTTTGAAGATACTATCTCTATATTATAGTCCAACTTGATGCCCTTCCCGACTCCAAGAAAAAGGAGTGCCCAAACATATCGGTGGCTAGCGCCTTGTAACGAAAATGAAGGGAGCACCCCCCATCTTATTGCTTTGGCCCCACTACAACTCTCCTACACCCTAGGGATTAGCCCTAGAATGCATCGTTTCAACGTAAAGCACATATGCAACATAGTCCTCTCTTTTGATAAAACATTCCAAGAGATAATATAATCCTTACCACATTAGTCCCCAAGAAAATGTTTAGACTAGACCTATAACTTAGGAGGTGCTCACACTCATCATGGGTCAATTATTCGAAATCAAATGCTATGCATCCACGAGATAATTCTCTTGATACCATGTATGGAAACATGTATGGAAATGTGGATGCAAGGTGAATGACTTTGAGTGCACAAACAAGTAAACTTATAAATCACTTGATGTGGATGTGCATAAACATACTGCCCTTTTTAAGACTTAAATCAAACGAATCTTATGTGCTAGAATATGCATAAATCAGAATTCAAATGATATGTAACTCTCACAATCCCCTTCCCCCTACCATCCAAGATTTTGTATTTGATGGGTAAGTTAAAAGGGTATTTCATGTATATTTTAATGATAAAAGTAATAAACATGCATTATGACATACAAATGTGGGTAAACTAAGGCCAATCCTCATGCTTTACCTTTATTATACTTGCACAAACATACGCATAATTTTTTATAATTTTTTGGATACAAAAACTATTTTTATCCTATTTTCTTTGTCCCAAAACCATATTGTTGTGTATTTTTCTTTATTTTCTTTATATAAGGTACTATATTTTATAAATTTTCTAAGTCAAGAAATTAATTCACACTTGAATTCGTTGTCACATTTAATTTTATCCCATACGAACATGATTCGGTTCCCTAAAACCAAGAAGAACATCATTTTCCCACTTAAAACATGCATTTTGGGATTTCAAAAATTAAGAACTCACACACATGGACACGAGTTTTGTATTTTATCATTCACAGGTCTCAAACAGATCACAACCAAGCCCAAAATAAATTTTTATCACATATAAACAAGGTTGCACCATGAATTATAAAAAAGAATCTAAATTTCTATTAAAAAGAGGTTTATCGCCATTTTTGGGGTTTCACGTCTCAAGAATTGAATTTTTTGGATAGTGATTAGATTCGCCATTGGTCTTCAAACAGTGCTGGTCGTCACTTCTTAGTGTCAACATGATCCCACATCAATCCAATTTGAGTCACACAACCAATTTTTATCCCAATCTCCTGTAAAGAATACTTGCATGAACAACCCATTGGAGGAGAGAGAGGGAGGAGAGAGAAATAATGATTTTCAATCATTGCAATCAGGCCACCCTCTTTGGATTCAAGATCGGTGAAATAGAGTGAAAAAATCGAAGATCAGGCTTGTATGATCAAATGATGTGGTTGTTCTTCAACCCCCTAAGCCCCTCTCCGCATCAAACATGGCATCAAATGAAAGTTGCCTCCTTTTTTTTTTCCATTAAAAAAAAAGCACCCCATCATGTCCATTTTCTGGGGGGTTGGGGGGCCCAAGGGTCACACCCTTTCCCCCCTACAAGTCACTTTTACACTATGCTTTGGTTTTTTTTTACCCTCTTTTGCCTTGCCTTTGGCTATCACAGTTTTTGACATTTAATTCTTGTGCTGAAAATTTTGTATGACCATCTTGGAGTCTCCCACTACCTAGAACTTGTTCTACCTCGTTTCGGCACCTTGAAAAATTATGAAAAATCCATCTTCAAAAGTGAATTTAAATTTTATACTTTCATGACCGCTAAAATTATTGAATCTGCATCTGTTGCTTTCATCAAACTTAATTTTTACTTCAAATCGACAACATTTGGCACATTTCCAGCTCTCTTTAGGTCATAAAATCCCACTTTCAAAAATGCACTTCTCATGTGCACTTAGGTTGAGATATAGATAGGGGAAGCTCAATGGATCAGAGGTGGCTCTAATATTATGTTAGAATATCAAGGTGGGAGCATGAAAATGTGAGCACAAGAGGGAGAAGAGAGCTCAAGTATATGAAAAAGATCTTGCTTTTAGTAAGTTGCTCAAGTACAACAAGGTATATGCTCTCATCTGCTTGAGAGTGACCTTTAGGCTATTTATATAGCCTCACTGTGGGTTAGGGTTAGGGTTTCCCTTGCCCTTTAGTCCATTCACACCTCAGCTTTCCTCATGCACCCTTGTTTACACAAGTTTTCCATGCTATACTTCTAACATTTGATTCAATCTACTTGCAACATGGAGCTCTTCTTTTGTGAGGATTTTATCGAGTAAGGGAAGGTTTAAGAGAGATCCAATTACTACAACTTTTCACACAATGGCAAGTACACAAAGGGAAGTTGGAGCTACATATGGTGGGTCCATTTGGGATTTTTAAATGGCTCATCTTTGCTGTGAAATGGTCTTGAGCTAACTTTCAAGTTTGACTATTGAGGTTCTCATGGTGTACCATACATGCTTGAATGAGTTTGACTTGAGAGCTATTGACTCCTTAGGGTTCATTAGGTTTGTGCTCATAGCACTCTTTCCTCAGGTAGTAGGCATATATTCATTAGTGGATTTAGAAGTTATAGTAGTTGAGGGCAACTGTAGTCTTAGATCCTCATTTTGGTTGGGAGGATTCTTAGGATTTAAGGACTTATGTGTGTTTTCGCGTTCGTTGTGGATGTGTTTGTAAGGGTATTGATTTTTCCCCTTTAGACCTATAGCTTAGAAGGTGCTCACACACTCATCATGGGTCAATTGTTCGAAATCCAGTGCTATGCATCCATAAGATAATTCTCTCGTTACCATGTATGAAAATGTGGATGCAAGCTGAATGACTTTGAGTGCACAAACAAGTAAACTTATAAATCAATCAGTGTGGATGTGCATAAATAGCCCTTTCATGATTTCACTATACCATATTGCTTTTTTGCTAAGGTAGCACTCGAATAACATGTGGTACTGCCCTTTTTAAGACTTAAATCAAATTAATCCTATGTGCTATAACATGCATAAATTAGAATTCAAATGATACTTAACTCTTAGAATCCCCTTCCCCCTACCATCCAAGATTTTGTATTTGATGGGTAGGTTAGAAAGATATTTCATGTATATTTTCTTTATGATAAAAGTCATAAACACGCACTATGACATACAAATGGGGGTGAACTAAGGCTAATCCTTATGCTTTACCTTTTTTATACTTACACAAACATACCTGTAAATTTTCATAATTTTTTGGATACAAAAACGATTTTTTTCTATTTTCCATCCTAAAATCACATTTTGAGTACTTTTCTTTTATAAAATACTATATTTTTTTATCATTCTAAGCCAAGAAATTAATTCACACTTCAATCCATCATCACATTTAATTTCATCCCATATGAATATGATTCGATTTCTTGAAACTAAGAAGAATATAAAATTTTCACTTAAAACACACATCTTAAAGTTTTAAAAATTGATCACTCATACACGCAGACACAAGTTTTGTATTTTATCATTCACATCCCTCAAACACATCACAAACAAGCTCCAAACAAATTTTTTATCACATATGAATAAGATTTGCACCATGAATTATAAAAAAGAATTCGAATTTCTATTAAAAAGAGGCTTACTGCCATTTTTGGGGTTTTGAGCCTCAAGAATGGACTTTTTTTGGATAGTGATTGGACCCGCCATTGGTCTCTAAACATCATTGTCATTATTCCTGAGCACGTTGGCATGATCCCATATCAATTTGGTTTAAGACAAACAATTGATCTTTATCCTGATCTCCTCTAAAGAATGCTCGCATGAACAATCCATTGGAGGAGAGAGAGGGAGGAGAGAGAAATAATGATTTTCAATCTTCGCAATGAGGCCACCATCTCCAAATTTGAGACCAGTCAAATAGAGCAAAAAAATCAAAGATTAGGCTGATATGATCAAATGATATGGTTGTTTTTCGGTGCCCCAAGCCCCTCTCCCCATCAAACATGGCATTGAATGTAAGCAGCCTCCTTTTTTTTCGTTTTCCAAAAAAAAAAGCCCCCCCTCTATTGTGTCCCTTTTTTGGGGGGTTGAGGCCCTAAGGGTCACACCCTTTCCCCCCACCACAAGTCACTTTTACACTATGCTTTGGTCTTTTTGACCCTTTTGCCCTGCCTTTGGCTATTGTAATTTCCGGCATTTGATTCTTGTGCTAAAAATTTATGCTTGACTGTCTCAAAGTCTCGCACTTCTTGAAACTTGTTCCACATTGCTTCGGTACTTTGAAAATTTATGAAAAATTGGTGACTACTACAAGATCCATATTTAGAAGTGAATTTAAATTCTGTCTTCCACAATCTCTTGAAATTGTCAAATCTGCATCCACCACTTTCATCGAGTTTTAATTTCTGCTTCAAATTGACAACATTTGGCACATTTTCAACTCTTTTCAGGTTGTAAAATCCCGCTCTCATTGGCAACCACGAGATAGGGTGACTTAGCTCGTCGAGTCCACAAACTGATCTCCACATAAAGAAATCGTATCAAGCTGCTTTAAAGAAAATACACAACAAACACACACAACTCTCATCCTACCTCATGATAAAATCAAGGCATGAAGATCCACAAGGGATAGACCAAGTATAGTCTAACACAGATCTAGAGCTAGTTGCTAACCAACTACTTCAAGACAAATTGGCTAAAAAGAATATCAAAGGAGTCATCCTAAGTGGTGGTCTGACCTGCCTACCTAACCTAGGATAAATGGACCAAGAACTCTTACTAGGCAAGAACTCCTATAGCATGGTCTTTTATTTTTAGATACTTTTGATTGAGCTCTTCATTTATACTTTAGGATTTGATACTCAGCATCTAAAAAGGAGGGAGCTGAGTGTATTGTGACCTAAGAAGAATAGGGCATCGGTCTTAGCTCCCATCTTAGTATGCCAGAACCTACCAAGCTCTTGCAAGGCGACACTAAATCCTTTTCTTTTTCACTCACTTTTATTTTCAATCCAATCATCCATATTTATTTTTCAGCTAAATGGCACCCTTAGGAAGACAAGGCATTGGGTCTAACTACCAGGCCTTCGCAAGGCAATGAACATCTGCTCTTAGAATTTTTCTTTCTTGATTTTCTTATTTTAGAG
Source organism: Lygodium microphyllum (assembly GCF_053477565.2). Taxonomy (NCBI): domain Eukaryota; kingdom Viridiplantae; phylum Streptophyta; class Polypodiopsida; order Schizaeales; family Lygodiaceae; genus Lygodium; species Lygodium microphyllum. The sequence goes on along the minus strand of NC_141142.1, from coordinate 77,087,608 downwards.
GTAAGAACGCATTTTTACATACCCCCGTATTTTATATTTTCAAATATATCCATTGTTTCTTCTCTTTCTTTTATTTGGCATGCTTCTCTATGTGCCTCATGATAAAAAAAAGCTCCAAGAAATAGCTGCCGAGTAGGCTAGCAGAACAGGGTCACTAGGACTACTCTCAAAACAGATCTTCAAATGTCTAAAAATGCATTTACAAGAGGTGGATAACTGCTCAGACCTCCCCCAAATATACTGAACCAAACCTTGGGACTTCATGCCTTGACTTGCCAGTCCCCAAAAAGAAGGAAAGCCCCCATAGACACATATACATGTATAGCACAAAGGAAAAGAGCTCGTAAAGGAAGGACATCACAAGGACTTGGCCATCAAAAGCTTCTGCATAGCAAGAGGCTTGCTCTAGGTACTCCATTGAGTATGTTTAGCACAACACTAGGACAAGAAACCATTAATCGCATCCGCACCAAATAGTAAAATGGCCCTCTTAGTCTTATGAAATCAACCATTGCACTACAAAACGCACGACCCTCTTAGCCAATGAAATCAAACATTAAATCCAACCAGAACGGCCCTCTTGGCCTAAGGAAAATATAGCCATAAAGCACACCATTCAACATCCTACTACTTAAAGCAAACCCTTGATCCCCACACAAATCATGCCAAAATACAGCACTAGACCAATGGATGGACCGCTCATTAGGCCCTCCACTAAATGCATCAAATTATTAGCTAACCCCTCTGCATAAATGGAAAGGGGTGTCTGATGAATATATCATTTAACAATCCTATGTGTCCATGAAAGAAGAGAAAGATAATCAATCACTACCTAGCTTATCACCTATACTAACCATCTGTAGCCATAACAAGACATGTTAGCTAAGCAACCCCCAAAGTAGCCCTAGGCTAATAAGATTGGGCAATTCTAATAACCCTCAAGACCACAGTTGAGAAATAAATCCTCAACAAAGGTATAATTTGCCAATGAATCTGCAAAAGCGGTTCCACCCGAGCAACGAGGAACCACCTGACAAGTCATCGTCTCAAAAATCTAAAGTATATCCAAGGCTGCAAGATGATATATCCATAGAATAGGATCCCTCACACTATAAGTCCCATTTAATTGATTGATAAATAAATGCAAGTCACTTTCACCAATAAATGGCAGATACCACCACGTCGAGCTATATTCATCCCCATTATTAAGGCCTTTTATTCTGTTATATTATTAGTAAAAGCAGAGCCTAAATAAACTCCCATTTTCATAGCAACTCTGCATCAAAAGGGACTTTAATAACCATACCAACACTCACATGCTTAGCAAGCCCTTGTGACACTGTCAAAATACAAAGTATAGACCCATGCTTCATTGATAGGCCATGCCATACCATCACTCTACTCTTATGGTAGTCAAAGTCGAGCCGAGAGAGAGGGTGTATGATAACTACAATTCCTCATTCCTCACTAAAATCAATAGGGGCGTTAATAAGAACCCTATGTCAATGGTGGTAGTAGACCTTAATATCCCACATGAAAGATCCATCTTGCCACTCAGTAATGTGATAGATAATCTTTACTCCACTAGATCACTTGCTCTTGGTGGTAACGTTGCTCTCAATACGGATGTTCAAGGTAAGGAATGATTCTACCCATTCGATTGCCTTGGCACCTATTGCAAGTTTAAGCTGAATCCTGGAAGACCTTCAAAGTTACCAAGTTCAATGTTAGCCCCTACACATAATAGGGCTTCAACTTATTGAAGTTTACTTTATTTTTAAACTCTTCCCCTACAAATTTGCTAAAAGGGTTGTAGAGCCATTGTTTCCTATATGAATAATCTTATAAGGGCCATCCCATTTGGGTTCCAATTTGCTTGGAAATAACTTGTGATATGCATTATAATATAGGACCAACTAACCCTTCACAAATTTATATCTTTTAGCACAAAGGTCATGAATCGATTTCATCCTCTTCTTTCCTACCTCTTGATGTAACAAAGTGTACAATCGAATCTCATCAAGATATGCTAGGGAGGTCAATCTTTCTTGTAATGATTTCACTTTACCCAAAGACTGGGTCAATGTAAATCTTAAAATGGGTAACTCGATTTCCAAGGGCAACACACACTCTTTCCCATATACCAACTTAATATGGGTGTGGCTTGTTGCTCTCTTAAATGTAGTATTATAAGCCTAAACAACCATATGAAGTTTCTTGCCCCAATCACGCCGCTTACCCTTAGATATAGTTTTGGATAAAATCCCTACAAGATGTTTGTTGGTACTCTCTAATTGTCCATTCACTTGGGGATTATATGGGGTGGTCTTATTATGTTTAATTTTCAAAGCTTCAGTCAAGGCTTCGATAACCTTATTCAAAAAATGTGTCCCATGATCGGACACCAATTCTTTAGGTGGATCAAAATGGCAAACAATTTGTTCCATGATAAAACTAGGTGTTTTCTTGGCATTGTTCTTCATCGTAGCTCAAGCTTCAAACCATTTTGTAAAATAGTCCATTGCCACAATGATATACCACTTTCATGTAGTAGACAAAGGATGCACAAGTCCAACAAAATCAATGCCCCACTTCTCAAAGGGTAAAGTTACAAGAATAGGATTAAGTGGTTGTTTACAATTTTTCCTAGTATCGTGTCTTTGGCAGATATCACAATGCTTAACATATGCAAAAGCATCTTAGAAAACCATGGCCACCAATAGCTAGCACCTAAAGCTTTCATGGTGGTGAGCCATCAAACAAAATGGCCTCCACATGCTAAATCATGACATTCCTCTAGAATAAAGGGTACCTCATGCACACACAATGATGATAAATCTCATCCACACCTTTTCTATATAAAATACCTACCTTGCTACTCAATCTTTCTCTTCTCATATTTATAAAGAGTTTCCATTGGGTTGCTTGTTGATAGATATTGTGTGATAGATGCATACCATCATTGATAGAATAGGGGTTCAATCAATTTTGCATAAATCCTCACATTTACTAATATTTGCCCACTCTTCCTTAGGCTCACCCAATCTAATAGACACTTTATGATACCATGTAGCTTTGACAGCTTGCTCCTAATCTCATAGTCAGACTTTGTAAACCCTTAGATGAATAAGGTAGAAAATCGAAAAACTCTAAAGCAAAGGACAAGGCCAAGGAAAAAGTGAAATGGAAGACAAAGGCGCACCAAGAAAAGTATAGAAACACAAGAAGTGTAGAAAAGTCCTAAATCAAGGAGAAAGGCACACAAGAAAAAACGCAAGTCAACACTTTTGTAAAAGAGCACAAGGCACACCATGATTTCTTTTAAGAGTGCTGGCCCCCACCCGTGCAAATTGTAAAGGTAGATGGGCAGTAGGAAGGAAACTAGGAAGATAGGAGGACAATAGAAAAAAGGGCCTAGGCTATGTCCGGCCATGTAAAAAGGGGATGACCACCCAAATGGGATTTAAGGCTTTGTATATAAAGTTCAAAAGATGAATGAGAGCTCGTTCTTTGGTGTGTGGCAAAGTGGACTCTTCTTCTTCTCTCCTTGTCTTCTCTTGCTTGCTTGTGAGTGCTTGAGAGAGAGTGTGTGAGGGAGTGAGCTTGTGAGAGTAAGGGATCTTGGAGGTGAAGCTCTCCACCATCTCCTCTCTTCTTCTTCTCTTCTCTTCTTTTCTTTTGTCTCGCGTGTGGCTATGGAGGATGGAGCTTGGAGGAAGGGGCTTGAGGATGCTTGAGCTTGCATCACAAATCGTGGAGCTATTGGAGGGCTTGAGAGAGGAAGCAAATCAATCGGGCATCAATGTAAGCTCACTACACTCATAGAGAGGGATAGCGTGTCACCTATATGAGAGGTAGCCCCATTAGTGCTTGCTTAAAACGCTTGAACAATAAGTGGTCCATGGCTCTTGGTGGTTGAGCTTGAGTTCACCTCTACATTTTGGTTCCATTGTCAAGACCAATGGATTCAAGCTTGAGCGCTTGCGCACTTCCAATCAAGCATCGAAGTAAGGGTTTCATCCCTAAACCGGAGCTTGTGATAGATAGAAGGTTTCATCCCTAAATCGGAGCTTGAGATAGATAGAAGGTTTTGGTTTTTAATCCGTACTACAATTAAGTATTTTTGGTTTTTGATGATTGATTGAGTAGGAGAAATCCATTCAGTACCCTGCTTTTGATTTTTGTCACATTTAGAGTAGGATAGGTAAGAGGAATCAGAGAGGGAAGCTTGAAGTTCATTGTTGTAAAATAGTCCTAAACAAGGCAATAATAGGGAAAATGAAAACAAAAGAGTGCTCAAATGTCTTGGAGTCGAAGGTCGAGTGATTGTGAAGGCTAAAGTGCAGGTCAGTGAGGGCTTAAGGTCCTAGGTGACCAGGGAAAACCTCATATACAGTTCTGGCTTTGTGTGTGTGTGAGAGAGAGAGGGCTTTCAGGTCCAGGACTACATTAGATTGATCGGAGTATATCGGGACTTTTAGTGAGATTCAGGTATGGAATGCCCTTGGTCTACACTCCTCCTTGATTCTTGGAAGTTATGGTAGCTACTAGCAACATCTATCTTTCGATTTTTGGGAAAATGAGTGATCGACACGTGTTCGACCGATAGAATCAGATACCTGTCACGCTGTCCGATTCCTAGAATTAGACTAAGTGAACCGTCTGATTCCTAGAATCGAACACTTGGACAAACCCACATGGTCCGATTGGACACCCTATTTGATTTTGAAAATCGGACAACCCGAAATCGGCCGACGGAATTGGACAACCTGAAATTAGACCACTCGAACTTGAACAGTTCGATCGCAAGACAATTGGACCACAGAATCAGACCAACCCATCTTGTCCAATCGGACATACCCTGTCCAATTTTGAAAATCAGACATCCCCCATTGGATCATCTAGAATCGGATGCTCTAAAATCGAACACCTCATAATCGAAAGTTCAATTCCTAGAATCGGACACCAGTCAAATCGGACGTCTGATTCCTAGAATCAGACACACGGAAATCAAACCGCAAGAATCAGACCAACTCCATCTATCCAATTGGACACACACTTGTGGACACACACCTGTCCGATTGTGGCAATTGGATCCAAAACTATGCGATCCCCAGAATTGGACATTGGTAAATTGGATGTCCGATTTTGAAAATTGGACACAGCCTGAGAAGGAAACCTGGGAATTTGATGAACCCCTGCTAACGAGAAGTGTGACCCGCACTAGAAGAACCCACAGAACGCCTCATACATAGTTACAAACCTAGATATTGTGGTCAAACGGTCTGAAAGGGTGTTTGGTGTTGTGGGCTAAGTGCAAGACACCAACTCGACCCAGACCAAGCCGAACAAGATAGTGCAGGAACTAAACACACAACCCTATCAAGCCAACTCGTAGATAGGAGCTCCAAAGCTACACACACATTATTTTTTCACTCACTCCACTCAAATCTCAATTAAGGAAAGTTAAAAGCCTAGTTTTGCATAGTGCACAGAAAAGAGCACACACCCACACCCACACATAGATTGAGGGTAAGTTAAAGATTGATTGCAAGTAACAAGGAACACATTTGGACTTAAGGACTTGAAGGAACCCACCAATAAGAGAAGACCCAAAGACATAGAAGGGATATTAAATCCCCAAAAGTAGGACCAAGACGAGAACACGGCCACAAGAACGCACAATATCACGGAAGTGGATATGCCCGACCTTATCAACTTGATTGACAACTTGGCAGAACAGGAAGTCCTAGACATGGAAAAAGGTAGCTCAGGTCGTAGAAGCGGTGAGGGGCTTAACCTAGGAGACTTTCCTGAGGGTATCCAATAGTTAGTGTACAAATACAATGCTCAAAATCCGACTAGAACACTATGATAGACCGGTCAAGGACATCATGGTGGACCTAGAGCAGGAAAGAAAATTCGCCCATAGAGCTCTGCAAGGCCTAGCTGTGTACAACCAGGATCAGCAAACTAGGAACCTACACCATAGCTTAGAAATGCGAGAGATCCATAGAGTGCTAGCCTTAGTGGGCAAGAATCGATCAGAGTCTAGAGCGAGAGAGCTCCAGAAGGAGATCTAACACTGAGAAAGCTCCTGATGAAGCGGCTGCTAGATAAGATGGCCGTAGAACAAAGCGTCGCAACATTGGCAACATTGCTATTGACAGGGTTGGAAGTCAACCAAGGATATAGGAGCGAATCAAAAATCCCTATGGTAGCAAAGCAGTTGGATAAATACCAAGCAACCACAACCCATACAACTTTGTGCAGCAGTTTGAGCAGGTCTGTGAAGCCAACGGGCTCATTGATCCTACTCAACGCTCCCAAGCCTTCAGACTATGCTTAGGTGACAGGGGTCAAACTTGGTACACAAGTCTAGATGCTGCGGAGCATACCGATTTCAATGACTTGAAAAATCTCTTCATTAAGAGATTTTCAGAATCGGGATACTTTGATAACTTGTTAGTGTGACTTATGAATATCAAGCAGAAAGAGAAAGAGGAAATTCGAGATTATGTGACCCACGTAAGGAGCCTCTTCAAGAGAATTCCCTTGGGTGAAAGACCAATCAAAAGGGCAGTATCCATAGTTTTCATCAGTGGAATACAGGGTGAGGAGATCTACAAACCCTTTGCCGGCAACTCAAGCTTGCAACAAGACTCACTGGAAAGGGTCTTTGAAGAAGCTATTAGAGTGGACAACTAGCTCAAGGAAAGAGGCTCCAGAGGCTTGAATCAGGAAGAGCCTAGTGCCACGAGTTTCGAGAGAGCCTCAACACCAAGTGAGAGAATAGACTCAAGCACTCAGGACAAAGGGAAGGGCATTGAGTCAGGACAAGAGCTAGCAGATATTAGGATGGACATAGCCAAACCACAGAAGATGATGAGATGACCAATGCAGCCACACGTCCAACGTGTGCATTCTGGCAAAAACCACTTGCTAGTTGAGTGTCAGAACCCTAGGTCACGACCTTGTGCTCATTGTGATAGGTTTGGCCATGACACCATGTAGTGTTGATTACCTCAGAGGCTCCCATAAACGCAGCCTTATGGTCAACCCCACCTTGCGAACAAGCCACTGAACTTCTTTGGAAGGGGAGCCCCATTGGCTCTTCTAACCTCAAATGATGCTAAACTGACCATCCCTAGGATGCAAATAAATCCTACAGGTATCCCTAGTCCGCTTGGACCCTATGTGACCCATCCACCGAGTGACACCCCAGTCCATTATGTGGACGAGCCTAGCAACGACGAGCCTTATGTAAACCCGTACGTGTCATACGATGAGGAAGAAAATGCTATCCTCATGGACTATCGACCAGTACATGTGATGGCATTGGGTAGAGGGAAAGGTAGAGTCCTAGGAGGGCAAACCCAAGAACCAATCATGTGTTGGAGTTGCGGTCACCTAGGACATATTGCTTTGCGTTGCCCTGAGAGGGAGCAAGTAAATAGAGATAAGGCTGACTTGAGATGCATTGAGTGTGGAATCACTCATCTCTTTGATGACTACCCTAGGCGGAGACCATCCTCTAGTTCGGCAAGCGAGCCATCGATTCCATTAGGGTTATTCGGTGTCAAGACACTTGATAGGGAGGCCACACCTATCCCGTTGCATGTCATGACCCGTGCACAGTAGGTTGGCATATCGTTGTAGAGCCTAGCAACCTTGACGCAACCTCAGTTGGAAAAAGGAGCCAGAGACAAAGGAAGAAGAGACCAGATGCTAAGGTCACCCTCAAAATTGAAAGTGCCATGACTCCGTCGGTTGGAGGGAAAGTCAGTGGCGTAGAAGAAGAGACATCGGCACCTTAGATGGCTAAAAAGGGAAGTGTTAAGGTTGGGGAGTATCCCAACCCAAAGCGCCAACTTGAAGCCATCGAGAGGGTGAATGAATGGGTAAAGGAGGCCTAGGAGCACCTAAAGGATGTTGAACCCATACTAGAGGACGAGATCGATGATCTCTCAAGCATAAGTACGCCAATCTCTCCCCCACAACCAATATCAAGGGAGGCGATGACACTTGGGCAGCCCCCTAGACAAAGTCTAAATGCTCCCCAGGCTAGCAAACCAGTCAAGGCCATTGGCCAAGAACCGCAGACCTAGGAGAGAGGCAAGTGACTAACAACCTCCTTAATACATTGGTGACCACCCCTATAACTCTAATCTTAGGTGACCTGCTTAGGCAGCACCCAATGCTATGGCTAGAGCTGAAATAGTGGGTTGAAGAACCAAATGAGCCAATTGACTCAGACTTGCCTGAGCATGATGCAGAAACTCAAATACCGAGCCTCACATTGCACTCCATGCCTAAGTCCCTGCACGTCAATGCCTTTTGGGAAGGCACGGAAAAGCATGCAGTCCTAATAGTCTTAGCATTGGTGGGGGACGTCACCAGAAAGGGGATCATGGACACGAGGGCTGGAGTAAGTGTGTTGAACCAGGCGGTACTCCAAACTTGGGTTAACCCACCGGTCGATTCTGCTAGATTTAACGTCATAGTGGCAAATGGAATGAAGATGAAGCCGTTCAGAGTGTTAAAAAATTAGCGAGTAAAGATCACATAGATCCAATTCTCTGTTGACTTCAAAATCATGAAGGGAGTGGACTACAACATCGTGTTAGGCTGACCCTAGATGCACAATGCAAGGGTCATAGAAGATTGGGGCAATGGTCTCATCTTTTTAGGCAATCAAATGGAGGCTGTGAGAATAGAGATGGACACCTACTAGAAAACCATGCTGGTTGACCTAGATGCCATCTCCATCATGCTGAAGGGCAATGGACAGACTAGGGGATCCTATGGAGCTCTTACCATCTCGTGCCCTGAGGATGAATGAGACTGGATGCACGTTCTTGCTACCATTGACCTATCATTCTCAGACGCTGAGGAGTATGAATAAGCCATCAAGGCAATTGATAAGTTCAAGGAAACACCTTTAGTGTGAGTGTGCATGATGACCGAGAGTCTACGTGAAAGACCCAATCATGTTGCATTCTGAGTCCCAAACAATAGACGTGAGCTTTAGGAGATCCTAGGATACTTAACCAGCAAGTTGGCTAGCAATCCTTTGATGAACCTTAAGCCACTCCAAGATCTCTTGGATGAGCCTAAATGGTGATGGTCCAAGGTGCATGATTTGAACTGAAAGTACAATTGGGCCTTAATTCTCGACTAATAGGAAGGGAATAGTCAGAACTAGGAGAATCGGGAACTAGGTGCAAGTGCATCTTGGCGATAGGCATAAGATGGCATTCGCCACTGAATGGAGAGTCTTTGCCTACATAGTCATGCCTTTTGGATTGACTAATGCGCTAGCCACTTTCCAACCACTGATGTGTACAATATTCAAGGACATGCTAAGGAAAGAGCTAGAAGTCTTCGTGGATGACTTGTGCATTCACTCTACTTGGTGAGAACACTTAGGCAGGCTCTGAGCGGTCTTTGAACGATGCCGGCTATACAACCTCTCATTGAACCCCTTGAAATACCAATTCTGGTTGGGTGAACCATGAATGTATCCTAGGACACTAGTGTCAAGGAATGGCATTGCCACAGATTTCGTGAAGATCAAGGTCACTGTCGATCTTCCACCCCCAATTGATTACAAGGGTGTTCAGTGCTTCTTAGGACATGTCGGGTACTATCGACGGTTTGTGTTAAACTACGCATTGATTGCTAGACCTCTATATAATTTGTTGATTGTATTTGAATGGACCGCGTAGCGCCAACGCATGTATGAGGAACTAAAAAAGGCTCTAACGATCACACCGATACTACGAGCCCCAGATTGGACACTCACGTTCCATGTGCACATCCATCCTTCGAAATTTACCGTAGGAGCTGTGTTGTGCCAACCTAGTGAACACAACCTAGATTATCTAGTGAGCTTTGCTAGTAGACAGCTCATTGAGACCAAAATGAATCACTCGACAACATAAAGAGAGGGCTTGGCCATGGTATTTGCCGTGAAGAAATTTCGACAATATCTTTTAGCTACGCCTTTTACTTTCTTTGTTGACCATCAAGCCTTGATGTATCTAGTTAATAAACCATGCACTACATGATCGATTGCTAGATTTCAGCTTTTGGAATTTGACTTCTCCATGTGGTGGTGCGTAAAGGGAAACAACATTACATGGCTGACCATTTGTCTTGTATCCCCATGGAAAAAGTGGTCGGACAAGTCATTGTGGATGAATTGCCAGACGCATACCTATTTCTCTTATCCAACGAAAAAGATTTGTTTAAAGCTGACATGGCCCCGTATTGGGAAGATGACATAGTTCAATTGCTTCAGCACGGACTACCGGAATGACCGATAGCAAAGGCATGCCTTAGGCAGCTTATCTTGAAAATCCAACCCTATTAGTTGATAGCTGGCCAAATTTACAGGCCGGGGCAAGACATGTTGCTGTACAGATGCGTGTGTGAGCATGAGATACATGACATAGTGACAAAGGCACATGGTGGAATCACAAGAGGACATTTCAGTGGAGATGTAATAGCCCACAAGGTGTTGCAGTCCTAGCTATGGTGGCCTACCCTCTTTCGAGACGCGATACGATTTGTGAAGCATTGTGATAAGTGCCAACGAACTAAAGTCCTTATCCGTAAAGATTGCATGGAGCTAACCCCAAGTATCGCACAAAAACCCTTCAAGAAATGGGGGACTGACTTCATCGGACCCATTAGTCATGCGGCACAATATTCATAGGCTAAATACATCATTGTGGCCACCAACTATCTAACCAAATGGGTAGAAGCACGACCTATGAGAAATAATGACGCTAGGACCACCGCTAAGTTCCTATGGGAACAAGTGATCTCACGATTCAGCTGCCCCATCGAACTAGCCAGTGTAATATTTCCACACAATTAAATGTTAGTTGGTTAGTTTAAAAGTTAGTTGGTCAATCAATAAGTGAGTAAGACTACTAACTAAAGACTAACTAAAGTAAAAAATAACTAACGTTAATAATTAACTATTTTTATTTAATTAAAAATATATGTAAAAAAATCGAGAGTTGTAAATATAATATTTTTCTCAGATTGACAAGGATCGTAGCCACCCTTCATGGAAGTTACAACGTGAACAAGGGTTATGAGCCATATTAATCACTAGTATTAATGTGTATAGTATGGGTGGTCCAAAACTATTAGATTTTTTACAAAAACTAAGCATATTTTAGATATTTTAGGTATTATCCTAAAAAGATATGGAGATTTCTAAAACTAGATGTCATTTAAAAAAGGGGCAAGTGATGTTTCAACTAGTTTTGGAGATATTATAAAAAGGAAAAAATGAAGAGAGTGATTGGTGAAATCTTGCATGCCGCGATTGCAGTCTATAGACAGTAGACAACACTTTGAATAGGGAGAGAAAGGAGTGATCTGAAAGCTTTCCAAACAAGTGTCTTGGGGTTTTACCCCTCTTTTGGATCCAATGGAATGATTAGATTTATGAGTTAAGCATCAGATCACTGAGTTTTCCAAGAGTCCCTCCACCAAGAACTCTTGTTCTCAACATCATCCCCTCTTCTCTAATTCATTATAAATATGAGGCATGGGGAGGCAAAGAGAGCATAAGAAGACCTTGAGAGGCTGCGAGAGAGAGGTAGAGAGAAGGATACCCCTCCAAGTGATTGAGAGAGAGAGAGAGAGAGAGAGAGAGAGAGAGAGAGAGAGAGAGAGAGAGAGAGAGAGAGAGAGAGAAGAATTACCCCAAGAGGCTACAAGGGATAGAATTAGCTCGATTCCCTCTATCTTGATCCTCGACTTAGCCATCTTCTCTTACGCTCTCCCATCTCAAATCTATTCCACCTTCTTAATCTCCTGAGTCTACTTGCAGATGATGGCTTCCAAGCAAAGAATGTTGCGTGCGGATGGCAATCCTACAACCAACAATGAAGCTTCAGGCAAAGGCATCACTGTCAATCCAATTGCGGTTCTGGTCATAAGTAATGTATTTCTAAATTAGTAGATGCTTGCTTTGATTCTCACATGATGAAATATGAAGTTTGCAAAAAGTGCATGTATCAAGGGAAGTTAATTGCACTTAGTTATGTATGGCTTATTTGTTGATAGAGTAATCGGTCAAGGGTTATGAATAGCAAAATCGTAAAAAGAATATCATTAGGAATTGTGCATACAAGTATTAAGTAAATTTTGCATAGAATCACTCTTTGATCCCAAGGGGGAGAGGAAATATTCGATGGAATTATTATCGCGTCTATACTTGTATTGTTTGGAGAAAATACGATTTGTTGTGTTGATTGATTAAACAACATCCTAAATGTTTTTTTACAATCAACTGATTGTTGCATTATGATTTGGATAAATATTTCAAGTGTTTGTGTTTGATGGTAAAAGCATGGCAAAGGTTAGTAATGACAAGTAGCCATGGGAAATAAAAGAATGTCTCACTAGAAGATGATATTAGGCCGATTGCCTTGATTATGCTTGATTCTTAATTGAATTAATTAAGGAAGGATATTTTGCACAGGTGGATCATCTCACTCCAAGATTGCATCGTGGATAACCCCGAGAGGACACTGCTCGATTCATAGGCCAAAGGTTGAGTGGTGAAAAGGCCAACCATGGAAGTTGTGTCTCACTCCTAGGTCGCTTGGGTTCAGTGGAGCTTTGGACACCCCTTTCTTAGACCGGAATGGAATTGTAGACTGCCGTGAGCTCAACGTCTAGGGCATTGGAAGATCCTATTCTAGATAAAAGATGAAAATTATGGTGCCATGTGATTTGGACCGAGTACTTTTGTTGGACAGAAGGGATACATAATTCTCCTGTATGGGCAGGAGATAAAGATTAACTTGAAGATAAGTTAAGGAACTTGTTTGTCAAAAGGACAGCTTATTTTGTTTTCGTATCTGTGCTGTAAATTATGCGAACGAACCATGTTCCCTAAAAGGCTTAATTAATGAAGCTGATTTTAAATGTCGCACATAAATGTGATAGGACCTAATTAGAAAACCAAAGCTATCAAAGGAAATGGATGGGCGGAATTCTCGATGGGTCCATTCTATGGCAAGGTGGTCCCAGAAAACTGAGGCCCTACGGGTAGAGAGGTTGAGCAATGCATCCCTCTAGTTTTCCATTCTCTCTGAACTAAGTGCGGCATGGATCTCTTCGAATTGGGTATCTTTGCATAAAGTAGGATGTCCAAAACCCGATGCTAGAATGCTGTCAGGAGACCTTGAAAACTAGGAACCCAGATTTTAGGTCAATCCTAGTGGGTCCTACCGTAAACGTTCCATTGCGAGGTGAACCCAGGAAACCCTAGGTGACAAACCTCGAAACATTCCATGGGAGTGCCGGGTGGTGACACTTAGATTTGTTTCTCGATGGACCACTAAAACGTGCTTGGACAGCGGGCATGTTACAGTTGGTATTAGAGCAGCGAAACTTTGTAATGATGCATGATTGATTAATGTATGGTTCATAGACATATCCTAAACAGAAATAACTTGAGTGGTATGGCTTGATTGTCAGGCACCTTCTGCATCCATGAATGTTGACATGTAAGAGAAGAAATTCCTTCTCAAGCAAATTAAGGCACCCGAGTTTGATAAAGAAGGGTTAGACGTCGCAGCAGAGGGAGAGACATGGATTGAGTTGATGGATGATTGTTTCTCTGCTTCGGGAACTACCTCCATGAATCAAGCAATGATAGCCAAACTTAAGCTAGTTGGCCAAGACTTGGATATATCAAATACAATAGGTTATTGTTTCAAAAGACCACATGCCTATGAGTGATTAGAGTAGCGCAGCAAAAGCATGGTAGGCCCATAACCCATAGGTTCCAAAAAGATATCTCGGTTTCTCTCGAGATGAGGACATCTCGATTTCTCTAAGGGGAGGAGGATGTAATGTTTCCACACAATTAAAGGTTAGTTGGTTAGTTTAAAAGTTAGTTGGTCAATTAATAAGTTAGTAAGACTACTAACTAAAGACTAACTAAAGTAAAAACTAACTAACGTTAATAATTAACGATTTTTATATAATTAAAAATATATGTAAAAAAATCGAGAGTCATAAATTCGATATTTTTCTCGGATTGACAAGGACCGTAGCCAACCTTCACAGAAGTTACAACATGAACGAGGATTATGAGCCATATTAATCATTAGTGTTAATGTGTATAGTATGGGTGGTCCAAAAATATTAGATTTTGGGAAAAAACTAGCATATTTTAGATATTATTCTAAAAATATATGGAGATTTCTAGAACTCAATGTCATTTAAAAAAGGAGCAAGTGATGTTTCAGCTAGTTTTGGAGATATTATAAAAATGAAAAAATAAAGAGAGTAATTAGCAAAATCATGCACGCCGCAATCGCAGTCCACAGGCAGTAGACAACACTTCGAACAGGGAGAGAAAGAAGGAGTGGTCTAAAAGCTTTCCAAGCAAGTGTCTTGGGGTTTTACCCCCCTTTTTGAGCCAATGGAATGATCATATTTATGAGTTAAGCATAAAATCACTGAGTTTTCCAAAAGTCCCTCCACCAAGAACTCTTGTTCTCAATCTCATCCCCTCTTCTCTAATTCATTATAAATATGAGTGAATCCAACTGCAGTTCCGGTTGTAAGTAATGTATTTCTAAATTGATAGATGCTTGCTTTGATTCTTGCATGAGACACATTAGGCTCCATACTATGATGTACGAGAATAGGTCATGGGAAGGGATAGACCTCTTCTCACATATTCGAAAGATGGAGCTTGCAAAGTGCATATATCAAGGGAAGTTAATTGCACTTAGTTGCATATGACTTATTCGTTGATAGAGCAATCGGTCAGGGGTTATGAATAGCAAAATTGTAAAAAGAATAACATTAGGAATTGTGCATACAAGTATTAAGTAAATTTTACATAGGATCACTCTTTGATCCCAAGGGAGAGAGCGAATATGTGATGGAATTATTATCGTATCTATTCTTGTATTGTTTAAAAAAAATACAATTAGTTTTGTTGGTTGATTGAAAAACACCCTAAATACTTTTTTACAATCAACTGATTATTGCATTGTGATTTATATAAATATTCCAAGTGTTTGTGTTTGATTGTAAAAGCATGCCAAAGGTCACTAATGACAAGTAGCCATGAGAAATAAAAGAATGTTTCACTGGAAGATGATATTAGGCTGATTGCCTTGATTATGCTTGATTCTTAATTGAATTAATTAAGAAAGGATATTTTGCACGGGTGGATCATCTCACTCCAAGATTGCACTATGGATAACCTCGAGAGGGCACTGATCGATTCACGAGCCGAAGGTCGAGTGGTGAAAAGGCCAACCATAGAAGTTGTGTCTCACTCCTAGGTCGCTTGGGGTCAGGGGAGCTCTAGACACACCTTGCCTAAATCGGAATGGAATTATAGACTGCCGTGAGCCCAACGTCTAGGGTATTGGAAGATCCTATTCTAGATAAAAGATGAAAATTATGGTGCCATGTGATTTGGACCGAGTATTTTGTTGGACAGAAGGGATACATAATTCTCCTATATGGGCAGGAGACAAAGATTAACTTGAAGATAAGTTAAGGAACTTGTTTATCAAAAGGACTACTTGTTTTTTTTAAAATGTCTATGATGTAAATTATGCGAACAAACCCTGTTCTCTAAAAGGCTTAATTAGTGAAGCTGATTTTAAATGTCGCACATAAATGTAATAGGAACTAATTAGAAAACTAAAGCTATCAAGGGAAGCAGGTGGACGAAATCCCCGACAGGTTCTATGGTAGTAGGGTGGTCCCGAAAAACTCGGAGGCTTCTCACAAGGTTTTTACCAACCTTTGACCTTTAGGTATGGTTAGGTTAGAACCCGATTCATGTCGTTTTAGGGGATTGGAATGGGACTATGCCCTACGAGTAGAGAGGTTAGGTATGGTTAGGTTAGAACCCGATTCATGTCGTTTTAGGGGATTGGAATGGGACTATGCCCTACGAGCAGAGAGGTTGAGCAATGCATCCCTTTCATTTCCTATTCTCCTTGAACCAAGTGCGGCATGGGTCTGCTTCGAATTGGTTATCTTTGCGTAAGTAAGATGTCCAAAACCCAACGCTAGAATGCCGTCAGGAAATCTTGACAAATAGGAACCCGGATTTTAGGTCGACCTTAGTGGGTTCGGGCCGTGAACATTCTATTGCGAGGCGGACTTGGGAAACCCTAGGCAACATACACTCGAACATTCCATGGGAGTGCCAAGCGGTGAGGCTTAGATTTGTTTCTCGATGGTCCGCTAAAACATGCTTGGACAGCCAATAGGCGGGCACATTATAGTTAGCGACTAGGGCACACACTTCATCAATGAAGTAATAGCTCACCTCCTGTCCTCCTTCCTAGTCATCAATCGAAAATCCTCACCCTATTACCCATAGGAAAACAATCAAGCTGAATTGACAAATAAAATCCTAATGAACATCTTGAGCAAGGTCATCTATGCTTCATGTAGTGATTGGGATAACAAATTGATAGCGGCCTCGTGGGCCTACCGCACGGCCCCCCTTTAGATTGACATATGGCACAAAGGCAATCCTCCCCTTGGAATTCTTCGTACCAAGCCTCAAGATCACCCTTCAAGAAAGATACGATGGAAAGGAGGCAAGGACGAAACGCTTGATTGAACTCGAACGCTTAATGAAAACTAGTCTTCTAGCCACCCATGCGCTAATATGTGAGAAGGCAAGGCACAAAAGTTGGTTTAACAAGCATGTCAAATAGCACAACTTTGAACAAGGTGACTTAATACTGCTATAATCAGTCAAAGGACATAAGCAAAAGCTAAAGTTTCGGGGGCTAGGACCTTTTAAGGTTTAGACTATCAGTCGAATTGGCAATGTAGCAATCAGAACCCTAGAGGGTCAAGGAATAGGCTTCTTCAATGGCAGCTGCATAAAGTATTTCCCTCCCACACACCCCTTGCATGAGTCCCCCAATGCTAGCACCTCCTGTCCACGTACGAGTAGCCACTATCACTGAGATAGAGGTTGAGGATGAGGAAGCAGTACCACTAGCCTACCTCAACATGACGGTCACTGCTAAGCACACATACACCATCAACACATTGATTTGATGAGGGAGCTGACTTTAATATCTTAACCTATGACCATTGGACCCAAATTGGCAAATTGCCATTGTAGCCTACTAATGCTAGTGTCACCCCTTATGGAGGCCAACCCTACAAACTTCTGGGAAAGTGCAAGGTTGTAGTTTCTATCGAGTTGCAGCCTACTAATGCTAGTGTCACCCCTTATGGAGACCAACCCTACAAACTTCTGGGAAAGTGCAAGGTTGTAGTTTCTATTGAGTCTGAGAGCATACTGATAATTTTCTATGTATTGCCCAACACTAAGAATGTAGACAGAGAATTCTGTTAAGACGAACTTTCAAAAAGCAAGCTCGTTGCAATGTTGACTATGAGTCATAGCGTATCCACCTAGCCGTGGGTAACGTTCTCATAGTTACAGCTTTCGGCAAGGGTGGTGTGACTCTTTCCAAGTCCACAAAGCCACTGGTAGAGAAACCCATCGCCAAGTCTCAAGAGGGGGGTCGTGACTTGTCACAACCTCTCCAGCCTCGAGGCTAGCAACCCACTAGAACTGCCACTGAAACCCACGAACCCCAGTTCCAATGGGTAAGTAAATAGGGAGCTTCACCTAAGAATAGAAACCCATGGTCTCGCAAGGCCAACAATCTGCACCCAAAACCTAGGAGGCCAAGGCAGAACCATAAACATTGACACATGGTCAAGCTGCAATGGGTCCCTAAGACCTTATTGCGTGCGCAAGGCTACTATGAGGGTAACATGTGGATTTGGATGCCTAAAGCCAGAGTGACCAAAGGCCCTACGCAAGTGCCACCCTCAAGATTGACCACCCACAACATCATGTTAGAAACACTCAAACCACTGTGAATCGGGCCGTTGAGCCCATATAACCTACAAAGCCTAGCTCTGTAAGGCTTGAACCAATCTATCGCCCACAATCGCCGACTACTACTAACAAAATGCCCAATTCTAGCGCACATGATGCCACTTCAATCTCAAATGCATCCAGTGGCATGACAACTGCAACCACCACCAAAACCCTCAAACAGGAAACCCAGATCCAACCCGAAAAGCAAACCACGCAGTGACCATTACCAGCAGCTGAATTATCTAGCCCTGCTAAGCCTCAACCACCTCCTGGCCTTTGACCCTCTTATGAGCGACGATCAATTCTAACTTTGGCCGCGCAGGCTTAGCCGAAAATATGGGGGATGACTTGGTTTCTTGTTGCCTCTGATGCCTGGATGCTACTTTCATGACCTTGGCTAAAAGCTACGAACGGCTAGACTTAGGCATCTTGGAAGAACCTATAGCAACGGAAGTACGAACACTCCCTTGCTCTTGGGAAGAGTCGGAATTTGTATTCATCAAGGTTTCCAAAGCAGCTCAGAAATTAATTGCAACTAAGATATCCCAGGAGCAAGCTATCAAGTAGTGCCTCATTACGTTGTATAACAAGATTACAACCCCGGCCACAAATCAAGAAATCACGGAGTTGAAACAACTTACCGACCACAACTCCTTCTTGCGGAAATGGTATGCTCTACGATTGCAATGGGAGCAAGTGGGATACCAAATAATGACCAATGCCAAACAGCGACGTGCAATCAAGTATCTATATACAACCCAACCTATGTCGCTCGAACTTCCTATAGGGTGTTGACTTCTATTCGTAACCAACCCCTAGAAGAACACATTGAAGGACATTCATATTTAGATCGCATCATCATTGAGGAAGAGTTGCATGTCGCTAGTCAAATGGACTCCTGACTTCTTGCTTGACGTTCTCACTTATATTATGCACGTAGGCATCTGCCCTTTCAACATGGATAGCTATGCTAACCTTGAGTATAATCCAAATTTCTATGCCTGGCTCATGCGAAGGTAAAGCACTCACATTATGTGTTGAACGACCCTTCATCCTCTAACCCTTTAATCCTAGGAAGGATTCTTTTCAATTCAGGGGAAAAAGGATAGGTGAATCAAACCAAACACATGAGGAGAACAATAAAGGAAAACCACACATTGCAAGAGTAGGATGAAACAACTTGTGGTTGAGGAAAATATCAATAAAAGTGAAAACAATAGACCAATGGGAGGAATAAATCCATTGATGCACTCAAACATTTCAGTTCAACAAGTATGTAGTTGTTTCTCATTGCTTGTAATTATTTTGAAAAACACTAATGGTGAATATGGCTTCATGATAGGCACCCATCATGGCAGGACAAGAAAAGGCTTGCAAATTGCCTTTTCAGAGGAAGAACATGCAAAATATGAATTTTCAGTGGAAACGTGAGCCTTCAACCAGTTCAAATTCCGGCATATCTTCAACCTAGATGACATGGCCATTGAAGAATGGGCGATAAGGCAGATCATCGAGCAATGAAATCTGCAAAAATACATGGAAGCGGTGAGCCCGGGGGTGGACTACTTCCATTGCGCAGAGTTCTTGAGGACTTTCCATAGAAACTGCAGCATCATAACAGTGCATGAGGGGGAGGAAACTCGCCAAGTGTAGATTGAATTGACCCTGGAGCTGGTGGAAAAGGCATTGGGCCTGGCGAACAAAGTAGAAAGGAAGTCGAAAAGAGATGAGGGATGAACAAGGTAAAAGCCCACACCAACGATGGCATCAACTTGGCGGATATTCTTCATCCCGAAATCCAACTCCAAGCCAAGATTGTGCACACGCTATTTTCTAGCCAAAGATACAACTCCATAATGAGCCACATAAACATCCCCCTGCTAGAGAGTGTCGCAGCAAGGTCACTGGATGAGGTCAACCTGAATGGGTTCGTGAGATAGACCATTGAGACCTCAGCAAAAGCCTTGGCAATGAGAGGGCAACCCACTGGATGTACTATCTCCGCACAATAAAAGTTAGTTGGTTGGTTCGTAAGTTAGTTAGTCAATTAATAAGTTAGTAAGATTACTAACTAAAGACTAACTAAGGTAAAAACTAACTAACATTAATTATTGATAATTTTTATTTAATTTAAAATATTTTATTTAGAAAAATAAAAAGTCATAAATTTGATATTTTTCTCGAATTGGTAAAGACCGTAGCTACCCTTCACGTAAATTACAATGTGAACGAGACTTATGAGTTATATTAATCACTAAGTTCATGTGTATAGTTTGGAAGGTCCAAAAACATTAGATTTTGGGCAAAGCTAGTATAATTTAGATACTTTAGATATTATCCTTTAAAAAAAAGGATATAGAGATTTTTAGAACTGGATGTCATTTAAAAGAAAAGACAAGTGATATTTTAGTTAGTTGGAGATTTTATAAAAAGAAAAAAATAAAGAGAGGATTTGCGAAATCGCGCGCATCGTAATCGCAGTACACAGGCAGTGGACAGCACTTTGAACAGAGAAAAGAAGAAGAAGTGAACTAAAAACTTTCTAAGCAAGTGTCTTGGAGTTTTAACCCCCTTTCGGAGCCAATGGAACCATCAGATTTATGATCTGAGCATCAAATCACTGATCTTTCCAAGATCCCCCTCCACAAAGAGCTCTACTTCTCAACCACAAGCCCTCTTCTCTAATTCACTATAAATACGAGGCATGGGAGAGGCATAATCAAGCATAAGGAGACCCCGAGAGGCTGTAAGAGAGAGGTAGAGAGAAGGACACCCCTCCAAGATATTGTGAGGAAGAGCTTGAAAGAGAGCTTGAGAGAGAGAGAGAGAAGAGTCACCTCGAGAGGCTGCAAGGAAGAGAATTAGCTCAATTCCCTCTATCTCGATCCTCGACTTAACCATCTTCTCTTACGCTCTCCCATCTTGAATCTATTCCACCTCTTTAATCTCTTGAGTCTATTTGCGGACAATGGCCTCCAAGCGAAGAATGTCACGTGTGGATGACAATCTTGCAACTAGCAACAAGGCTTCGGGCAAAGGCATCACTATCAATCCAACTGCGGTTCCGGTCGTAAGTAATGTATTTTCAAATTGATAGATGCTTGCTTTGATTCTCGTATGAGATACGTTAGGCTCCATACTATTGCACGAGAATAGGTCATGGAAAAGGATAAATTTCATCTCACCTACTCGGAAGATGGAGTTTGTGAAATGCATATATCAAGGGAAGATAATTGCACCTAGGTACATATGACTTATTTGCTAGTAGAGCAATTACAAGGAAGAATTAGTCAAGCGTTATGAATGCCATAGTCATCAAAAGAACGACATTAAAAGATTGTGCACACAAGTGCTAGATTAAAGTATAGACAAGGGTTATAAATAGCATAATTGCTAAAAGAATATGACATTAAGAATTATGAATAGAGAAGTACTAGTTTAAAGTCTAGATACTTCAAAACTACTTAGCCTAAGAGCCCAAATATTAAGAAAAACTAGATTCTAGCTCAATGCACGGCCTATTGGAGTCTAATTACTTGAGATCATCTCGCACTTATCTTATCAAGTATTTACGCGTTATACCTATAACATGTTTGATATATGAGGATAATTTTCTAGTTGCCTCATGACTTGACTAAGAGCTAGTACAAGAAATTAATCATAATGGTTAAAACTAAGATGTCCTAAGATCCGTTGGATAACAATGACTTTTGCCAATCCAAATTCAGGGTTGGGTTATCAATCAAGGTAAGTGACCTATAGAACTTACATAATGAATAGTGTTTGAACCCTTAACATATATTCCCTAGCCGAAGGAAGGAAGTGTTAACAACATTTTTGCATGGTATTGCTCTTAGATCCCAAGGGGGAGAGCAAATATACGATGAAAATGTTATATCGTCTATTTTTGCATTGGTTGGAAAGAATGCAATTGGTTTTGTTGATTGATCGAACAACATCCTAAATGCTTTTATATTCAACTGGTTGTTAGTTGTTGTTTCGATGATTATTCCAAGTGCTTGTGATTTATGGTAAATGCATGGCAAGGGTCTGTGATGACAAGTCGCCATGGGAATAAAGGAATGTTTTCTTAGAAAATGATATTAGGCTGAATGCCTTGTTTGTGCTTGATTCTTAAAGGATTTAATTAAGGAATGATATATTGTACGGGTGGATCACCTCCATGGTCACACCGCATATTAACCCGAGAGGGCACTGCTCGATTCATGGGCCGAAGGTCGAGTGGTGAAAAGGCCAACCACGGGAATGATGTTTCACTCCTAGACAGCTTGCGGGTCAGTTGGAGCTCTGGACACCCCTTGCTAGGTCTAGAATGGAGTTGAAGACCTCTGTGGCCCCCAACATCTGGGCATGTTGGGAGATCCTATTCTAGATAAAGGATTGAGTTTTGGTGCCATGTGAATTGGACCAGTTACTTCTGCATGGCAGAAGGGATACTTTTGTTGGACAGAAGCGAAACATAATTTCTCCTGTATGGGTGGGAGACAAAGATTAACTTGAAGATAAGTTAAGGAACTTGTTTGATCTTGTTTGTCAATAGATTGCTTTGCTCTGTTTTTGTGTCTGTGCTATAAGTTATGCGAATGAACCCTGTTCCCTAAAAGGCTTAATTAATGAAGCTGACTTTAAGTGTCACACATAAATGTGGTAGGACCTAATTAGAAAACTAAAGCTATTAAGGGAAGCGGGTGGGCGGAACCCCCGACGGGTTCGTCCTACGGCAGGGTGGTCCCAGAGAATTGGGAGGCTTCTCACAAGGTTTACCATCTTCGACCTTAGAAATTGTTAGGTTAGAACCCAATTCATGCCGTTTTAGGGGACCGGAATGGGACTATGCCCTATGGGCAGAGAGGTTGAGCAGCGCATCCCTCTCGTTTCCCATTCTCTTTGAACCAAGTGCGCCATGGATCTACTTTGGATTGGGTATCTCTGCGTAAAGTAGGATGTCCAAGATCTGACGCTAGAATGCTAACAGGAGACCTTGACAACTAGGAATCCAAATTTCAGGTCGATCCTAGTGGGTTCGGTCGTGAACGTTCAGTTGCGAGGCGGATTCGGGAAACCCTAGGCGGCAAAGCTCGGAACATTCCCTGGGAGTGCCGGGCAGCGACGCTTAGATTCGTTTCTCGATAGATCGCTAAAAGAGTGCCTGGAAAGCCGATGAGTGGGCACCTCACAGTTGGTATTAGAGCGAAATTTTGTAATGATACGTGATTGATTAATGTATGGTTTGTAGACATATCCTAAACAAAATAATCTAAGTAGTATGGCTTGATTGTTAGGCACCTTCTGCACCCACGAATGTTGACATGCAAGAGAAGAAATTCCTTCTCAAGCAAATTAAGGTACCCGAGTTTGATGAAGGGATAGACATTGCAGCGGAGGCAGAGATATGGATTGAGTCGATGGATGACTATTTCTTTGCTTCGGGAACTGCCTCTACCAATCAAGCAATGATAGTCGAACTTAAGTAAGTTGGCCAGGCTCGGTTATGGTGGAAGCAATGGTGTAAAGATCAAGGTGTTTCTGAAGCCATTGTTACTTGGGTTCAGCTGAAAGATACTGTATGCAGACGATACCCTTCGCCGACCTACCAATCTTTGAAGATGAATGAATTCTTCAAGCTAAAGCAACTAGAATTAACTTTGGAATCTTACTACTCAAATTTTGTAACCCTACTAAAATACACACCACCTATGGATATTGCGCAGCAAGTATCCAAGTTTTGCCATGGCCTAAACACTCCTCTGAACCACCGTCTTGAAGCAATGCGTCCAACGGACTTGCAAGACGCATTACTCCGAGCGAATCCAATCGTCCAAGAATTTAAATCGAAAAATTTTAGTAAAGATAACTCCCAAGATCTGGGTAAGAGATGCCATACATGTGGAGAGATGGGGCACATCCGTAGGAGATGTCCCTACCGTCAATGTTTCCATTGCAATGAGCTAGGACATGTCCACATAGACTGCCCTGACTTAAGTCCAAAAGATACGGAGTCTCCAAGAAAACGAAGTTACACAAGTGCAGTCTTCGGATATATAGAGGAATTTGATGAAGACGAATACTTAGAACCTACTACACCACTTCAAGATTATTAGAAATCCTAGAAATTTTATCGACATGAAATACAGCTTGTATTGGAATAAACTTTACTCTTGTAACTACAATTAACTTGAGTATTATGAGTTGCATCTATTTTGAGCCTAGAACTTGCAAATGATTAGAGATACTCTGGCAAGGAATGATAGTCATAATGTGCAATGAATTTCTCTTAAGTCATTTCTTCTCAACTAATATAGATTGGGTCTTACCAGAATGTCGAAGCTTGGAAGTATTCTTTAGTATTACAAGCAAAGCCAATTGTCCATGGAGCTCAGTCCCAAACTAAGGGCAGGACAATCTGGAAATGTAGTTTCCAAGATAAAGGACCACTCCAATCTGCTAAAAGAATCCTAGGATACTTTGGTCTAAAGAAAAAATCCTACCAAAGGACAACCAAGAATCTTGTGACCACAAGTGATAAAGCTCCGCATTGTTTCTATTGTAGGGAGTTAGGTCATTTCAAAAGGGAATGTCCAAAGCACCCTAAATACCGATGCTCCGAGTGCCACAACATTGGACATAACTATATCATTTGTCCCAATGGAACTCGAAGAGAACTTGAGCTTACAAGAAATAAGCCGTACAAGCTCCAATGATCTAGAATATACCAAGTGCTTAGGAAAAACCTAGAAGATATCCATGAGATGTAACTACAATAAAATTTCTATTGTAAAGACTCAAATATATCAAATACCATAGGTTGTTTTTTTCAAAAGACCGTATGTCTATGAGAAATCAGAGTAGCGTAGCAGAAGCAAGGTGTTCCATAACCCACATATTCCAAGATGATACCCCCTATTTCTCTCGAGATGAGGACATCTCGATTTCTCTAAGGGGAGGAGGATGTAATATCTCCGCACAATAAAAGTTAGTTGGTTGGTTCGTAAGTTAGTTAGTCAATTAATAAGTTAGTAAGATTACTAACTAAAGACTAACTAAGGTAAAAACTAACTAACATTAATTATTGATCATTTTTATTTAATTTAAAATATTTTATTTAGAAAAATAAAGAGTCATAAATTCAATATTTTTCTCGAATTGGCAAAGACCGTAGTTACCCTTCACGTAAATTACAACGTGAACGAGACTTATGAGTTATATTAATCACTAAGTTCATGTGTATAGTTTGGAAGGTCCAAAAATATTAGATTTTGGGCAAAGCTAGTATAATTTAGATACTTTAGATATTATCCTTAAAAAAAAAAGATATAGAGATTTTTAGAACTGGATGTCATTTAAAAGAAAAGACAAGTGATATTTTAGTTAGTTGGAGATTTTATAAAAAGAAAAAAATAAAGAGAGGATTTTCCAAATCGCGCGCGCCGCGATCGCAGTACACAGGTAGGGGACAACACTTTGAATAGAGAAAAGAAGGAGTGAACTAAAAGCTTTCTAAGCAAGAGTCTTGGAGTTTTACCCCCCTTTCGGAGCCAATGGAACCATCAGATTTATGATCTGAGCATTAAATCAGTGATCTTTCCAAGATCCCCCTCCATAAAGAGCTCTACTTCTCAACCACAAGCCCTCTTCTCTAATTCACTATAAATACGAGGCATGGGAGAGGCATAAGCAAGCATAAGGAGACCCCGAGAGGCTGTAAGAGAGAGGTAGAGAGAAGGACACCCCTCTAAGAGATTGTGAGGAAGAGCTTGAAAGAGAGCTTGAGAGAGAGAGAGAGAGAGAAGAGTCACCTCGAGAGGCTGCAAGGAAGAGAATTAGCTCAATTCCCTCTATCTCGATCCTTGACTTAACCATCTTCTCTTACACTCTCCCATCTTGAATCTATTCCACCTCCTTAATCTCTTGAGTCTATTTGTGGACAATGGCCTCCAAGCGAAGAATGTCACGTGCGGATGACAATCTTGCAACTAGCAACAAGGCTTCGGGCAAAGGCATCACTATCAATCCAACTGCGGTTCCGGTCGTAAGTAATGTATTTTCAAATTGATAGATGCTTGCTTTGATTCTCGTATGAGATACGTTAGGCTCCATACTATTGCACGAGAATAGGTCATGGAAAATGATAAATTTCATCTCACCTACTCGGAAGATGGAGTTTGTGAAATGCATATATCAAGGGAAGATAATTGCACCTAGGTACATATGACTTATTTGCTAGTAGAGCAATTACAAGGAAGAATTAGTCAAGCGTTATGAATGCCATAGTCATCAAAAGAACGACATTAAAAGATTGTGCACACAAGTGCTAGATTAAAGTATAGACAAGGGTTATAAATAGCATAATTGCTAAAAGAATATGACATTAAGAATTATGAATAGAGAAGTACTAGTTTAAAGTCTAGATACTTCAAAACTACTTAGCCTAAGAGCCCAAATATTAAGAAAAACTAGATTCTAGCTCAATGCACGGCCTATTGGAGTCTAATTACTTGAGATCATCTCGCACTTATCTTATCAAGTATTTACGCGTTATACCTATAACATGTTTGATATATGAGGATAATTTTCTAGTTGCCTCATGACTTGACTAAGAGCTAGTACAAGAAATTAATCATAATGGTTAAAACTAAGATGTCCTGAGATCCGTTGGATAACAATGACTTTTGCCAATCCAAATTCAGGATTGGGTTATCAATCAAGGTAAGTGACCTATAGAACTTACATAATGAATAGTGTTTGAACCCTTAACATATATGCCCTAGCTGAAGGAAGGAAGTGTTAACAACATTTTTGCATGGTATTGCTCTTAGATCCCAAGGGGGAGAGCAAATATACGATGAAAATGTTATATCGTCTATTTTTGCATTGGTTGGAAAGAATGCAATTGGTTTTGTTGATTAATCGAACAGCATCCTAAGTGCTTTTATATTCAACTGGTTGTTAGTTGTTGTTTCGATGATTATTCCAAGTACTTGTGATTTATGGTAAATGCATGGCAAGGGTCTGTGATGACAAGTCGCCATGGGAATAAAGGAATGTTTTCTTAGAAAATGATATTAGGCTGAATGCCTTGTTTGTGCTTGATTCTTAAAGGATTTAATTAAGGAAGGATATATTGTATGGGTGGATCACCTCCATGGTCGCACTGCATATTAACCCGAGAGGGCGCTGCTCGATTCATAGGCCGAAGGTCGAGTGGTGAAAAGGCCAACCACGGGAATGATGTTTCGCTCCTAGACAGCTTGCGGGTCAGTTGGAGCTCTGGACACCCCTTGCTAGGTCTAGAATGGAGTTGAAGACCTCCGTGGCCCCCAACATCTGGGCATGTTGGGAGATCCTATTCTAGATAAAGGATTGAGTTTTGGTGCCATGTGAATTGGACCAGTTACTTCTGCATGGCAGAAGGGATACTTCTGTTGGACAGAAGCGAGACATAATTTCTCCTGTATGGGTGGGAGACAAAGATTAACTTGAAGATAAGTTAAGGAACTTGTTTGATTTTGTTTGTCAATAGATTGCTTTGCTCTGTTTTCGTGTCTGTGCTATAAGTTATGCGAATGAACCCTGTTCCCTAAAAGGCTTAATTAATGAAGCTGACTTTAAGTATCACACATAAATATAGTAGGACCTAATTAGAAAACTAAAGCTATTAAGGGAAGCGGGTGGGCGGAACCCCCGACGGGTTCGTCCTACGACAGGGTGGTCCCAGAGAACTGGGAGGCTTCTCACAAGGTTTACCATCTTCGACCTTAGGAATTGTTAGGTTAGAACCCAATTCATGCCGTTTTAGGGGACCAGAATGGGACTATGCCCTATGGGCAGAGAGGTTGAGCAGCGCATCCCTCTCGTTTCCTATTCTCTTTGAACCAAGTGCGGCATGGATCTGCTTTGGATTGGGTATCTCTGCGTAAAGTAGGATGTCCAAGATCTGACGCTAGAATGCTAACAGGCGACCTTGACAACTAGGAACCCAAATTTCAGGTCGATCCTAGTGGGTTTAGTCGTGAACGTTCCGTTGCGAGGCGGATTCAGAAAACCCTAGGCGACAAAACTCGGAACATTCCCTGGGAGTGCCAGGCAGCGATGCTTAGATTCGTTTCTCGATAGACTGCTAGAAGAGTGCCTGGAAAGCCGATGGGCAGGCACCTCACACTGGAGGAGAATCTCCCGCCACCAAAGCTAAAAGGAAAGCTTCATCTTCAAAGGTTGCAACCATTGAATTCAGTGGGGATCCTCACTGCGATCATCAGGGAAGCCCTGGGATAGGAGCAAGAAGAAGGAGAAGAAGAGGTGGATGAAACACCGAGTAGGTCGCCACTCCACTAGGAATGGGAGGCACAGTCCAGCGAAAGGACACTGAGTGAAGAAAAAGAGGGCAAGAAACAAGAAGAGCAAACTAGTCAGGGAGAGGCTAGGAAGATAAAGAAGAAAAAGCACAAGAACAGCAGGAGGAGGAGAGGAGGAAATAAGAAAGGGCAAATTTGCAAAGGGTCCGCAGGGAGTCCAAACGGGCCCAAGAGGAGAGAAAGAAAAAGCAAGAGGAGGAGGAGGAGGAGCTGAGGAAAAAGGAGGAGGAAGACATGGCCCTTGCCACGCGTAGGTCCATTGAGCAGCAGTCCAGGTGCGATGAGCCAGAACCCGCAAGCCTTGTCAGAAACAAAGGGCCAAGCTCAAATGCCTATGTGCCTGAGTTCGTGCCACTTGCTGCAGTGTAAGAAGGCAAGGGCAGGGCTTCGATCACCCCCATCCCTACCCTCATGACGCTTGTTACCACCACCTCTATCTCCACTCCTAGTTCTATGACCCAGGTAGACGCCAAC
Organism: Lygodium microphyllum; assembly: GCF_053477565.2. Lineage (NCBI taxonomy): Eukaryota > Viridiplantae > Streptophyta > Polypodiopsida > Schizaeales > Lygodiaceae > Lygodium > Lygodium microphyllum. The sequence continues at coordinate 77,058,826 of NC_141142.1, read as the reverse complement.
AACCTAATGGCTTGGGTCCAAATAAGGAAATGGGCCAAGGAGCAGGAAAAAAGAAGCCCCCCTAGTAGGGACCAAAAGACTGGCTACGACAGATGCCAAGTCAAGGCAAGACCCTAAGAAGCAAAAGGTGGCAGGCTCTACAATCTCCGTCCCTACAATAGAGAGGCTGCCCAAAGAATACAATGAGTGCGTCAAAGAGCTCCTCTCTTAACTAGAGAGAGCCAAGGAGGAGAAGAGAACCATGATAGCAGAGCTTGAAGCTGAAAAGGAGGCCATGGCAGCATTCCAGCTGGAGAGAACAAGCCAAATGGACATGGCCCAAAGGAAAGTCAATGGGCTGAAAGAGCAGCTACAAGTTAAGGAAGAGACAGAAGCTGAATGGCAGGTGCACTTGAATGGAGAAACCGAGGCCATATGACACCTACGGCAGCACAATGAAGAGATTGTGGCACTCTACGAAGGTCTGCAAGCTCAAATGGAGAAACTTACTAAAGCCACAAAAGAGCTTGTCCTGCCGCCTCCTTCCTTGAGGCCTGAAGAGCAACAACACGTAGACACCTCCATAAAAAGAAAGGCGACACTAAGAGAAAGAAGGAAGCAAATGGTGGAGAAACAAGGACAAAATGGAATGCTAGGGGAGTGAGGGCACCTCAGATGCCTATCCTACCATGTGCGGATGACACCCTAGCAAGCGTCCACGCCAACCTTATAATTTGGGAAAGGCAAGAAAACATTGGAAAACAGGCTCTGGCAAAGATGGTTGGAAGAGAGAAAGTAGAACCCCACATCATGGGCCACAAAAGATGCCAAATTTTGGAAAAATAAAGTTTTTGAAATACCACGGTCTGTACCTGGCTACGAATGCTAACCTACATGGAGAAGAAGGGTCTACAACACCAACCTGGACACTTTGATGGCCTTTTGCAACAACCCTTCGAGCAGAACGACCCAAAATTTATGCCCTACCCTCAAAGGGTGGGAGTGGATTTTGACTCCAATGTCCACGATCACTACGACTTCCCTGTAATCTATAATCCTCATTGTACTACATATGAAGATACCCTCGTCTTTACATCAGAAAACTTGTATAATACCCTGATCCAATTCACTAACGCATTCTCTTCGTGCCCTGACATTAGGAAAAAAGTGAACTCACAAATGGGCCTTTTAGCCCCCCCTCTCTCCTCCTTAAAACAAGGAAAAGAGGAGAGAAGAATAGTAAAATAATACTCTTCTCTCTCCAATTTTGCAATCTCGTTTTGCCTTTTTTATATTATCTACAAAGATATACTTAGATTCCTTCTCTATTCTCATTTAAGAAGTCTTTTTCAACCAAATTTTATATTAAAAAAGAAGTTAGTTATGAGAGCGTGGTGCTTTGTTTTCAATGCAAAATGATTAGTAGATACGAAGTAATTGATTTTTTAATCAAGAATAAGGAAAATGAAAATTTGAATGTTCCTTTTAAAATATTTTGGGGATTTTTATATTCTAGCTTTTGGTCAAAAGACAAACCAGCTGGTCAAATTTCGTGTTTTTTGGAGGTAAAATAGAAATGTCTAAAATACGAAAAGTCTTGGACATCCCTACTCTCTGAGCTATTTTTCCCCATATCTATACTCTCTCATAGCTCTATTGTGATCTCTTCTCTGTATTTATGCAACCTTCATTAACAGAGTGAATTACTTACACCCTCCTTTCCCTTGGCACCTTTGTGTGCCTCTCTGTGCATCTCCACTCTACCTCCTGTGACAACCAAGTAGGCTCCCCATTTCTATTAATAGTAAAATGAATACAGGAAAGAAGGAGCTGCATATTAAGGTAGAGATTGAATACACCCCATTATTCAAAAGAACCCATCATACCAATGTCAACCCTCAGGTTTTGCAGAGCTATAGGCAAATGGGATTGAAACATGTGGACTTATGGGTTGATGGGGAAATCTACCCAATTGACCCCTTAAACAATAGACCTCCAACTTTCTCAGGAATCACAAATTTGTTGAAGTATGTGTGCGAGGGTGAAAATGGGTTGCTTTGTTACACTAGGCAGCTCAGTGATCAGGCGTTCAAAGTATTTATAACTTGCCAAAAGCAACTATAAAAAATTATCATGATGTGATCGCTACACATCAACTTCATATACAACAACTCATAGGATAAGTAGTACAACTAAATGACACTATAATTCAACAAAACAATCAAATTATTTCAATGCAGGACACTATCCATGACATTGGTATCTCATATGAGGAGGCAAATGCACAATTGGACGACCTGAGAAAGATCAATAGCAAGCTAACACAGGAGCGCAAATGAAAGAAGAAGACAATCAATGAGTTAATTGTGAATAGGGCCAGTGGAAGCAATGTATCAAAGCATGTAAGGTAGCTCAGAATGAGAACCTAGGTGAGGGTGAGGTTGGATCGTGTATTAGTAGATTGCTGAAGGCAAGTACATTAGAAAACACTTTGAGCAATCCTAAGTTTAAGGCTGTGAAGGGTGGGTGGAAGGAAAGGATGGAAAGAAGAACTAGCAAATGGTGACAAGTGCTGCACAGACACGAAATAGAGAAGAAACCACTTGGAAGTCCATCTTCAATATTCCATTGGATTGTATTCACATTTGTTCATTGCATACTTTTGTCAGAATCATGGAGAAACTTGTACATGAATAAATTTGCTTTGCTTATAGGATGCTACCAAAAAAAGAAGCCATTGCAACGTGTAGGAATGTGGAGCGAGTGCTATCAGAAATTGGGCCACACAAGCATCAAAAAGTGATGATTGAAAAAGATGAGAAGAGATCAAGAAAATCTAGTAACTTGCCAAAAAAGCCTTACTTTGGAGGAGCAAAGGCTAGGAAGTTTTTCTCAACACCCATCAATGAGGAAGGGAATATCATGGTTCATAGGCCGCAGGACTACGATGGGTGGAAAAAGTTACATTTTGCAGTTCCTGATCGAAGTAATGGACGAAAAACAAGGTTTGCCAAAGCTAAGGTTTGGATAAGTCTTAACAAATTGGATCCGCAAGATGGTGTTTAACAATGAAGATAAGCAAGATTATATTGATGTTGTGCATAGCTTCTACGAAAACATGGTGGAAACATGGGGCAAAAGCTCTATCACACATTACATGGTACGTACTAAGTTAATATTTTAAAATTGTATGAATTGTATATATTATTGAGCATAGTTATACTCATGTGTGATATGTGTCTTTGTAGCATATCCTTGAGGCACATGGGCCATACTTTGCAGAAAAGGGAAACATCGGAATTTGGTCCACAAAAGGGATGGAAAATTCACATTGGATAGCGCGTGGTGCATACCAAAGAAAAATCGATCATGGTGGAGGGGTGAATGGTAGCAATCTAATGATCCAATTGCTATCTTGGTGGTATAGGATTATAGTAGCGAATGAAGCTAAACTCTCGCAAAAGAGAGCAAATGAAAGTGCTGATGAATTGGCTCTAGCATGATGAAATCCCGTCGTGTCACTAAAAGAGTGCGTTATGAAGCCTTAAGTGCCAAAGAAAACCATGCCAAGTGGCTAAAAACAAGTTTTCGACAAGGCAGCAAATGGGTTCGAAGAGAGATAAGATAGTAAGATGAATAATGTGTTCAATGTGAATGCAATTCATAGTTTAAGAGAGAAAGAGAGCGTGTGCATCTATATGAATGAGTCTTACAGTTTAGGGTTATATAAAAGAGGGTTTCACTTTCTATCTGATTCATTGAGTTCTCACATCTCTTGTGCAAGAAAGATGGCTAGGTCTAAGGTAGTTGCAAATAAGCTTCCGCTCAGAGCCCCATATTGTATTCAGCCCCTTGGAGCATCTACTAGCTCAGATGCACCCCCCTTCTCAACCTAACCCAGCTTCCTCAAGCCGCCCTCACAAGGGTCCTCCTCAGCATCCCCACAAGAAATGCAAGTGGAAGCCAAGTACAGTGGCCCTGAAAGAAATTAGGATGTATCAACGCTCTTTTGATCTCATCATTTTGAAGGAGAGCTTCTCGAAACTTGTTCACAAGATTGTGCAAGACCTCTACCGCACAGAAAGCAGGAGGTGGTTTTTGGCACAAGGTCAAGATAGACTTGATCACTTCACAAAAGAATATCATCATGCTCTACAATGTGCTGCAGAGACCTTTTTAGTTAACTTGATGTGACTGATGCTCAATGTTGTGCAATACATGCGAAGTGCATCACTATAACTCCCAAGGACTTCCAACTTGTAAGAAATCTTCAAGCAGTGAAGGATGCATTCGTTCCAATGGAATGAGCACAGTTTGTAATGTTATTTTTTTTAGCATAGTGTTCTCCTCATGCATTGGATATATGAATATGTCCTAGTGCAAAAGTATTGTACGCGCCCTTATAATATGAATTAAATTTTTACTCTTTTTCTTTGCTCTCAACTTTGACTATGTATCTTCGTTGTATTTTCAATTCTTACTTATAGTTTTTGCTAGCACTGCCAACTTCAATAGGAAAAACATGCAAAAATTTACAATTTCTTATTGCGGACTTTACTCTTGATGCCTCTGTATAGTTTATGTGGTGTAAAGTTTCTAAGGGCCAGTAGTCACGATGTTGATTTCTCGATTATCAATCCATCCATAATTTTGGTGTGGGATAATTTTAAAAATACTAAACTGTATTGGAATGTGACAAAACTTCACATCCACACTTGTTAGGTGGCCAGGAGCCCTTTTTTTAAAAAGCATGCAGACCCTTGGTCCTAAGTCTGGCATTTGGAGCCACTTTTCTGCATCTAACGAGTGTGCTTGTAAAGTTTTGTCACATTCCGATAAAAGGTTATGGATCTACGATCACATGATGGATAGTGCATATGAAGTTGCATTAACCCAGGTTTGGGGTTTGAATGGGTTAAAAGTTCATTCTTCTTCTCATTTTCACATCTTGCTTTCTTTGTTTCCTCCATTCTCACACCCCCAATCTCTGTCTCTTCTCCATCTTGCCCTCCTCCTCGAGCTTGCATGGCAGGCACCAAGCAAGCATGTCATCGTTTCAGCCTCAGGAAGGCCTCACGCCAAGGCCCACCACCTGGAGCACAAGGTGGAGCCTCCTCTAGTGTAGCAGCCAGTAGGTGCTCCTCATAGAGCACAACGACCACCACAGAATAAGAGGAGATGGAAACCGAGCATTGTCACCCTTTGGGAGATAAGGAGAATCCAACGCGGATATGAGCTTCTCATCCCGAAAAGATCTTTCTATAAGGCTGTTCGGGCAGTCATGCAAGACTTGGAGCTGAAAGGGATGGGAGAATTTTGGGCAGCGCATGTACGGGATGGCCCACTAGTAGGAAAGTGGACTGCAGCTGCTATGGAGGCCCTACAAACAGCTGCAGAGGGGTTTCTCATCAGCTTATTTGATGATACACAGCTAGTGGCCATCCATGCAAAGCGTGTCATAATCATAGATAAAGACATGAACTTTATCTTTTGGCTTCGACACTGCAAAGGGACTCCTGTATAGGTTGTGAGATTAATGATGAAAGGTTTTGTGATGAGTGTTATAGCACCATAGCATCTTGGAACGCCAAATTTTTTTTTATACTCTGCCACATTGGAATATTTATTTATATCTACATAATATCTCATGTGATGTGTACTGAATTCAAATAATTTAGTAAAGTTCTTTGTTTTGTTTCTTGAAATACACAATTCTTAATTTTTGTTTAACATATGAATGCATCGAAAGTAGTAATACATACGGATACGAGTTACGTTATTGCTTATGCACAATCGCAAGTGCAGTACCACACGTTGACATAATTAAATTGGATTATGTTAAGTATGCGAATGTGTTATATTCAGCAAGAAAAATACATGCGATGGTGGGCTGATAGTGATGGAATATACAACTAGCCGATAGCCAACAAGAACTCTCAATTGTTCCTTGGTTTTTTCATCTGTGGAGAAGAGGGGCCAGCTTCCCATGAAAATATAAGTTCCTTATTTGCTTCAAAAATGATGCGCTCCCCCTTCAGCTCTTTCTCCAGGAGAAGCGAATTTGACACTTTAGCAAGGTCACCTAATGTAGTAAGCACACACATTGCTCCACCATGCATTTGGTCAAATAATTAAAGAAGCTTTGACCGCTTGATTAACACCACCTTCTCCAAGCTAGATGTCACATGTATCGCTCACAAAGGTCCAAACTTGGCCAGGTTTAGCACCCGCTGCACCTCTGGCAACTCCATGCCTTGCCTTTGGCTCGTAGCCTGTTGTTCCCTATTGTATTCAGCCATGCTTTGCAATGCTTTGCGGGCCAACTTTCTCTCCTCTTCTAGATCTGCAATGATAACATCTGCTATCCTACCGCAGTGCTCATACCGAGCATGACGTTGTAACTGCTGACCAGCTGGGCATCTGGAAAGGCTCCTAAGTCGAATTCCTCATTAGATCTACAGTCTGAACTTTCTTCTGCCATTGTCGAGTTATCGTGCTCCACCAAGCTATCGATCAGGTTCAATAGACTTGTCAGATCCACTTCGTCTGCGTCCCTTGCTTGGTTCTACTTTTGTGCATTGATGGTTCGTTTATGTCTTGGGTCCTCTCCTACTGGTGGATTCCTTGAGTGGTTTATCTGGGTGAATTCCTTCAGTTATTGAATACAGTCCTCAACTCATGGCCACTCAATGCATGTATCTTTCCTTGTGCACTTGTGCTCAATCAGGTTTTCAGTTTCCTTAAGTGTATTTCAAGTGCGGAAACTCAGGGTGAGTGCAGCAACCAATTTTCTAGGCATCTTACACGCGCTCGCGTTGTTTCGGCCTAATAGGCTTTGAAGGGGAGCTACAAGCTCTACCCCAAGAGCTACGGACTACTTATTGCTCAAGTGTTTCGAATCGAGCGGCCATGGCTACCTCTCACATAGCCAATGCACAATGCCTACCTTACGAGTGTAGTGAGCTTACCTTGATTCTTGATCAAGTACCCTCCTCTTTCTTGCACATCGATAGCTCCACGATCCTTGAGGCAAGCTCAAGCAACCTCAATCCCTCTCCCATGAGCTTCATCCTCCATAGCCATGGACGAGATAAGAGAAGAGAAGAGAGGAGGGGAAGATGAAGAGAGAAGGTGGAGAGCTTCTTCTCCAAGATCCCTCACTCTCACACAATCACTCCCTCACTCCCTCACACTCTCTCAATCCCTCTCTCAAGCACAAGCAAGAAGGCAAGAAACAAGAGAAGAAGAAGAAGAAGCTTTGGCTACACACAAGAATGAGCTTCTAATTCACTTTTCAACTTTATATACAAAACCCTAAATCCCTTTTGGGCGGTCATCCCCTTTTCCTCTTTTTTACATGGTCGGTCGTAGCCTAGGCCCATTTCTCATTTCCCACCGTTCTAATCTATCCTATTCCCAACTAATGCATACAATTTGCACAGGAGTGAGCCTGACGCTCTTTTACAAGGATTCGGGAGTGCTTTCACACTTAATGGTGTGCTTTTTACTCTTTTACTTTCCTTGGGCGACTCTAAGACTTCCTGAGGGTCGTGCCCATGCTTTTAATTTTTTCAGGGTCTGTTTACCGGTTAAGGCGCCTTTTTCTTCCTTTTGTCCTGCGCCTTTTGCTATTTCCTTTTTTCCATTTCCTGCTCCTCTGTGCTGCGGTAAACATTAACCCCTCCTAGCGAAGTGCCAGTCCCAGGGCACTGTGGTGGGAAGTAGTGGGATAGATGATGCTGTTGCTAGGTGGAACTAGTGGGTAGATGACACCGATGCTTGTCAATGAGAGGTGATGGAGTTTGATGACGATGACCAGGAGAGATTCCGGTGTGCTTTAGGCTCCATGAAGATACTCGGCATCTTTCACACTGTTGTGGCACCCCTTATGTAGTCGGTCATCTTTTGAGTATCCGAAATGCTTGAAGCAATAAGCAATCCCTTAGGAGGATGGTATTGGAGGGATTTATTCTGGAGAAACCCCCCGAACATTGTTTGCCTTGAAAATCCGTGGCCTTGGTTGAAGATCCTTGTCTTTGAGTAGAAGGTCTTTAGTTTTGAGTTGAAGGTCTTCAGGCTTGTGGAATCAATAAGCAATCCATAGATCTTGAGGCGTTGGGCATGGATCATTGGACGATGTGGTTTCAAGATCTATGCCAATGGCAGATCCATCATTGGGTTTTTCTTCTGCTTGATTTGGTTCAGTCATGGCAGCCATCAGTAGGCAGATGATTGGCAACATGAAATCTGTTGAGCCATTTAAACCTTCACAGCGAAGCTCCTGAAGTTGCAGTAATGGAGTCATGTCCGACTCATGGAAAAATTCCTTGTCATTGGAGGATGTAGTGGATGATCTTCTTCAGCCAAACAGCCAGTTCTTGAAACACGAACATAACCTGCAAGAAAAGTTGTGCACTTCCTAAGGAGTGTGTCTGTCTCACTGTGTAGTGCATGGTACCCATGCCAATGGAACTGGGAGATGGGTAACCTTGGGCGAGCCCTTGGTAATGTCCCACACTTGAGGACCCAGTTCGTGTGTCATTGGAGGTGCGGTGTAAAACTTAGGGTGACAGGTCTGAAAGTCCTGCCCTTGATGTGCCCTAAATGTGAAGTGGGGAAGGGGCTAGGGAGAACCCTAGATGCAATGAGTGTGGTGCACAATAACAATGAAGGGAGACTGCAAGCACATGTGAAGTGTTCTCCTTGTTAACTTACTTAGTAGTAGATTCATCTTTCAGCTTTGCTATTTTTTGCTCTTGTCTTTCTCTCCAGTCACCTTGTCTTTGTTTCCTTGTGGCTTTTTCTCTCTTTGCTTTCTTTTCTTTTCTTTTCTTTTCTTTTTTTTTTGAGAATAAGAAAGGGAGTACAATTGTCAAGGCATATCACACCCATTTAATCACACGGCAATCGCAGGTATTGAGATAAGAATGCGCAACTTTGTAGGTATTCTTTAATATAGGCCTTAGGTTTCAGAGGAGCGATTGACAAGAAAGGGTGATTACACCTTGTGAAGCGCGTGTCACTCATATTTTCTAAGAGCTCTAGATAGAAGGAAGGAAGGAGAGTAGCCGCATCATTAACCTAGTCATAGCTCTACTATCTATTCCCAGGTTGATATCAAAGAAGAGTGGGGGGAGATAGGCTTCCTCTGCTGTGGGTTTTTGGAGTAGGAGGAATTTGATAAGTCGGAGGTAATTACAAGTGGTCAAAAATGCAGGATCTAGGCAAGAAGAGAAGTCTGCAAGGAAACGATTTATAGAAGGAAGTATATCTTCTAACCTAAACACTAAGCATTCCTCAAGGCTCCTAGCATTTACATTATATATTTTTGGGAAGTCGTAATCCCCATGCAAGTCTCTATCATAGTCCACTCCATGCCTATGGGGGTAGGGCATGTAGATAGGATCATTGCGCTCTTCGGGGAGTGAACTGCAAAAGTCGGTCCATGCATCAAAATTGGTGTCCCAAATCCTCCTCCGCCATTTCGGCTGTGCCTCATAGCCTTGGACGGTTTTGAGAACCATATTGACCTTATCTTCCCAGTAATCATGTGGTTCTTGTCGCCACCTAGTCATTATCAGGCTCCTCTCTTCAATCCACCTATTTGCAAGTTCATTATCAGGCTCCTCTCAGTGGCATGGGCTCTTCAGGAAGTTGTCTTGGAATTGTGCATGCTCGGTGTTGGGCCTCCTCAGCTAATTCTTGTCTTCTCCTCCTTGCTGCAACTATACGCTCAGGCAGATGTGCATCTGCAGGTTCTTCCTGTGGGAGATCGGGTTGAGGCAGACTCGGCATTCTTTGTTGCTCTTCTTCATCACCTTGCTCGAAATCCGGACCCTCTTCGACATGTCACTCAACCACAGATGGGATGACTAGCGGTGGTGGTGGTGGTTGTTCATGCTCCTCAAAACCTAGCTCCTTGAGCTCAGCAGTGGAAAGGCTTGTACAATGTAAGTAGTGGAATTATTGCTCCTTAGTGATCCCAGTACTTATTGGGAGCTCCCGCTCTTGAGAGTGAGTGGCGAGGATTCCGGTCTCCGTTAGGCGCTCTAACTCCCCTAAGTGATTGGTCCAAGCCTCTCTTCCCTCCCAATGCTCCTGGACTGCTATCCTTAAGCTAGGGATGAAGAATTCTAAGGGTAAAATGGCTTCAGTTCCGTACGTCAGCCTAAAAGGCATCTGTCCTACAGCCGTTTTATAAGCTGTGCGATAGGCCCACAAGGCTGCCATTAGCTTGTTGTCCCAGTCACTTCCTGAAGTAGACACTACCTTTGTAAGCACGTTGACTAAGATTTTATTCGTGGATTCCGCTTAACCATTAGCCTGAGGGTAATAGGGAGAGGACTTCTGATGAATTATTAGGAAGGTAGAGAGCAGGTGGGAAATCACCTCATTAATGAAGTGCGTGCCTTGGTCGCTTACAAGTTCGATTGGACAGCAAAATCGTGAAATGACCTGCTCCCACAAGAACTTTGCAGTGGTTCTAGCATCATTCTTCCTCGTGGCTCGTGCCTCTGCCCACTTCGTTAGATAATCAGTTGCCACTATGATGTAGCAAGCTTGGGAATATTGTGCCGCAGGACTGATAGGTCCAATAAAATCGATGCCCCATTTTTCAAAGGGTTGTCGGGCTATGATAGGGGTCAACTCCATCTTGTCTTTCCGCACAGGCCCTTTGGTCCTTTGGCACTCATCGCAGTGCTTTACGAATTTAGCTGCATCACGGAAAAGGGTGGGCCACCATAGTTGGGATTGTAGCACCTTTCGGGCTGTTGTGTCCCCGCTAAAGTGTCCTCCAACGATTTTGCCATGTGATTCCTTCAATGCATCGTGCATCTCATGCTCATATACGCATCTGCACAATAAACCGTCTTGTCCCAACCTGTAGAGTTGGTCGGCTATCAGTTGGTATGGCTGAATTTTCAGGATAAGTCTTCTCAGTCTGGCCTTCTCAATGGTTCTCTCAGGTAGTCCGCTCTCTAGCACTTGCACTATGTCATCGGCCCAATACGACATCAGATCAGCTTTAAACAATTCTCTCTCCCTAGACAGGTTAAACAGATGAGCATCCGGTAAATCGTCAGGTATGCCTTGTCCAGCAGCTTCTCCTGTGGGTATGCGGGACATGTGGTCAGCCATGTAATGCTGCTTTCCTTTGCATACAACCACAGAGAAGTCAAACTCCAGTAGAAGGAGTAACCATCTAGCTATGCGTCCCATAGCGCAAGGCTTGTTCACAAGATATAGCAAGGCTTGATGGTCAACAAAGAAGACAAAGGGAGTGGCCAACAGGTAATGCCTAAATTTCTTTACCGCAAATACCATGGCCAACCCCTCCCTTTCTGTCATGGAATAGTTCATCTCAGTCTCTGTGAGTTGCCTGCTGGCAAAACTCACCGGGTAATCTAAGTTATGTTCACCAGGCTGGCATAGCACGGCTTCAATAGCGAACTTAGAGGCATCTATGTGTATATGAAACGTTATGTTCCAGTCTGGGGCTCGTAAGATTGGTGCACTAGTAACAACCTTTTTCAACTCCTCATATGCGCACTAGCATTCCTCAGTCTATTCGAACACTATCAACAGCTTGTACAATGGTCTAGCAATTAGTGCGTAATTTAGTACAAAGCGTCGATAATATCCAGTGTGTCCTAAGAAGCACTGAACTCCCTTGTAGTTACCGGGTGGTGGTAAGTCAACAATGACTCTGACTTTAGAAAAATCAGTGGCAATGCTGTTCCTTGAGACTACCTGCCCTAAGATGCATCCGTGTTTCACCCAGAACTGGCACTTTAAGAGGTTCAACGAGAGGTGGTACAACCTACACCTTTCAAAGACAGCTCTCACTTTCTCTAAGTGTTCGGCCCAACTAAAGTGTACGCATAAGTAGTCTACAAACACTTCCAGTTCGCGCCTAAGCATATCCTTAAAGATAGTGCACATTAGGCGTTGAAAAGTCGCAGGTGCGTTCATCAACCCAAAAGGCATGACAATGTAGGCGAATACACCCCATTCCGTGGCAAAGGCAGTCTTGTGCCTGTCGTCGGGGTGCACTTGCACTTGATTATAGCCCGAGAAACCATCCAGAAAACTGTAGGCTTCTTTACATGCTACCCTCTCAAGCAAAGGATAGTTATCCCTCTTTGTAGCGGCATTCACTTTCTTGTAGTTCACGCACACTCGAATTTTTCCATGGGATATTATGAGTCACAACCCTAGGGTCGACTCCCTTAAGTTCATCCAATGTCCAGGCAAATACATCAATGTACTCTTACAAGAGTGCAACAAGTTTGGTCTTCTCATCCTCCATCAAGTCATCTGCAATGAATATAGGTCTTGGCTTTTCGCCTTCCCCAGCCAAGTTAACTTCCTTGACTTTGGCAGGTCCCTCGATCGGTTCACTAGTTTGGCCTTGTCTTTTTGCACCTAGCAGTATCACCACTCTGTCACCCTTTTTAAATTTTGTAAACCGTTTGGGTAGATCCTGTGGGTTCTTTTGCCTTTCTGCTTCTGAGTCCTTTGCTTGCTTCCTGGCCTCCTCCTTTAGCCTTCTGCGCCTTAGGTGGACTGGCAAGTCTCCCTTGGTGTGTTTGACTTTAGAAGGTTGTGGTATCTCGGGATCACTCTCAGTGCTGACTTCTGACTCTGAGTTAAACTTGCATCCCTCACTTGAGGAAGGTGTTTCCCCAGGGGGTCGTAGTTCGATAGGTACATCCGTCTTGAGCACTAGGATCACCCATGGTCGTGCCACTCCGGCTTGCTCGTAATCCACGGCTCCTATGTGTTCTAGCCAGGATCTGTCACACTCCATTCGCATGACTCCTTTTTCGTTGTGATTGGTCCTTCCTCTCCTAGGCCTCGAGTCTGCCCTGATTTGATCTATCGCTTTTCCTTCCGTGTCGTACTCTATTGTATCTATCTCTTCTTCACTCTCTCCCGTAGAGCGACAGTCCTCATATTCCTCGTCATCAGAGTCCTATCCTTCTGACTGCTCATCATCACCTAATCTTTCCTCTCCAGTCTCCTTGTCATCAGTAACTAAAGCCTAGTTATATAACAAATTCAGGTCGTGGACCTTGGTCCATTTCCATTCTGGCTTAGCTAATAGATCACATAGAGGTTTTAAGTTAGCAGCCAAGTTGCCTTCCAGTTTATTGGTCAGATACTCTACGATTTCCTCAAGCTCTAGTTTGTTGTTGGGGATATGGAACGAGGATGGTTTGCCTGAGTTGAGTGAGCTTCCTACCATCGTGCAAAGTGCACAATTGGCTCCTCAATTGGCATGGTTGCGGCTTTAGCAACCTACCGATATAGTTATTCCTCATCCGAGAATGGTAGGTCAATGGTTGCCAAAATGTGCATCCAATCCCTCTCATCCTCAGGGCAAGGAATATATTTCGTGAGTGATCCATAGGGTTTGGTTGTTTGAGTATCGCCTTTCAACACAACTGAGATGGCATCTAGGTCAACAGGGGTCATCTTCCAAGTGTCCATCTCTACCCTTACTACACTAGTTCTGTTCCCTAGGAAAATCAAACCATTGCCCCAGTCCTCAATGACACGCGCATTCCTCATCCAAGGTCGGCCTAATAGTATGTCGTAATCCACTCCCTTCATGACAATGAAGTTTACAGAAAACTGCACGCCGGCAATCTTTACTGGCCAATTCTTTAAGACCCCGAATGGTCTTACCTTCATTCCATTTGCTAACGTGACGTTAAACCTAGCAGTCTCTACAAGAGGGTTTCCCCATGCCTCTAAGACTACATGGCTTAGTACACTAACATCTGCGCCTGTGTCTACAATTCCTTTTCGCGTCATATCTCCTAAGGCTAGGATGGGTAAAACTGCATGCATTTCAGTGCCTTCCCAAAAAGCATTGATGTGCAAAGACTTAGGAGTTGAGTGTAGAGTTAGACTTGGCATCTGTGTAACAGCATCATGATCTTGCGGATCAGCACCCGCAAGTCCTGTGTGTCCCTCCATCAAGTCTTTTAACTCCTGCCATAAGGAATGATTCTGCCTAAGTAGGTCTTCCAAGCTTAGAGTTACTGGAGTAGACAACAAGGTTGTGAGGAGGCTATTGGCTCTTGTCTTCCCCTGAGGCTAGCATTTCTAGGCCATGCGTTCTGTCTGCCCTGGCAAGTTTCCACTTGGCCTTGTTGCTGAGTTGCCCCCAGTGGTGCAAGTATGCTCACAGCTTGTGGTTTTGAAGGTGAGACCGGTGTGCTCATGCTAGAGAAATCGTCAATAGGATCTTCTAATATGGGTTCAGCATCCTTGAGGTGCTTTTGGGCATCCTTGACCCACTCCTTGACCTTAGCTATAGCCTTGAGTTGTCGTTTGGGATGGGGATATTCCCCTACCTTGGCACTCCCTAGCTCGGCTGTCTTAGGAGCTGAGGTCTCCGCCTCTGCGTCTGTGACCCTCTTTCCCGTTACTAACGTAGGCGCTTCCTCGGTTTTAAGAGTTATCTTTGCATCGGTTCTCTTTTTTCGTCTCCTCCAGCTTTTCTTTCCTATTGAGGTTGTGTCAAGGTTACTTGGCCTTGGCAAAGAGATGCCTGCCTATTTTGTTTGAGCTCACATCATAACATGTAGTGGGATGGGTGTATCCTCACTGTCAAAGGTTTCCACTCCAAAAAGCCCCAAAGGCACCGATGGCATGTTGGCAAAGCTGGTTGATGGCTTCTGCCTAGGACAGTCAGGAAACAAATGTGTGATTCCACACTCTGTGCATTGGAGATCCGCTTTGTCCTTGTTAGCTTGTTCTCGTTCTGGGCAGCGTGATGAAATGTGGCCTGGGTGGCCGCAAGTCCAACATGTGACTGGATCTTGGCTTGGCCCTCCAAAGCCTCTGCCTCTTCCTCTTTCTAAAGCCATCACCGGCACCGAGGCCGATAGTCCATCAGGACTGCGTTGCCCTCCTCGTCATAGGATATGTATGGGTTGACATATGTTTCTTCCTCATTAGGCTCTTCCACAAAGTGAACAGGAGTATCGCTAGATGGGTGGGTTACAAAAGGCCCTGATGGTCTAGGTATACCAGTTGGGTTCATTTCCAGCCTAGGTATGGCAGGTCTTGAGTCAGTCGGTGCTGGGAGAGCTAACTGGGCTCCCCTCCCAAAGAAATTGGGTGGCCTATTACCTAAGTATGGAGGGTTGTACTGATGCGCATATGGGAATCTTCTCGGCATTCTGCAATGAACTGCATCATGCCCGAATCTACCGCAATTTGAACACGGTCGAGATCTAGGATCTTGGCACTCAACTGGGAGGTGATTGCCGCCGCAGTATATACATTGTACATGCGATCTCACAGGCTTCCTTACCTGCTCTTGCAACCGTGCAATCTCCATTCTCATTTCTGCCATCCCCTAGTCGTGGTCTACACTCTTTTCCTTATGCTACACACTAGCAGTTGCTTTTTCCCCCGAAGTAGTTGATATCTCAGGGTCCCTCTGGCTTGCACTCTCTCGGTTGGTAGTCCTCATGCTACATTCCCTGAGTTGATCATCTATGCGTATTGCCTCCTCGAAAACTCTAGCTAGCACATCTCCTTGCAAGATGGAGTTATTGGCCAAAGCCTTGTAGAGCTCCTCACTCCGAATCCCATTCATGAACACTGTAGACACTGCCCTCTCGGTAGGTCGCTCATTGGCAGAGATTCTCTTGTAGAGGCTACGCACCTGAGTGACGTAATCCCTAATGTCTTCCTTCTCCCTTTGATTGATATTCATCAATCTAACAATGAGGTTATCCAAATACCCTACCTCCGAAAACCTCTTGATGAAGAGGCCCTTAAGGCGAACAAAGTTCGTACGTTCTACGTCATTTAGACTAGAATACCAGGTCCTCCCCTTATCACCTAAGCACAGGCCGAAAGCTTGAGCTCGCTGCGCAGGGTCAATAAGACCGTTTGCCTCACATACTTGCTCGAACTGCTCCATGAAGCTATACAAGTCACTGCTAGGTTCGTATCTAGCTAGTTGTTTTGCTACGATGGGGATTCTAGCGTGCCCTTTAGCCCCTTGTGTGACTCCCAATCCTGATAGTAGCACAATGGCTAGGGCACTAGCGCTCTATTCAATGGACGTATTGTCCAAGAGTCGCTTTGCTACCAGTTCGCTCAATGTCATGTCAGCCTCTGCTGCCCGTTCCCTCTCTACATTCGGTCCAGATTTGGCCGCTCCAACTAGGTCTAGCACTCGTCTAGCCTCGTACATATCTACGTCTTGCTGTAGCCTTCTAGCCCTTTGCTCATGGTTGTAGGCAATTATGCCTTCTAGCGCTCTCTTGATTACTCTTCTCTCTTCTTCCAGGTTTGCTACCACTTCCTCTACAGGTCTGCCCTGGGCGGTCCTAGTGAGTTGATCGTAGTTGTGGACCAGTTTCTGGACTGAGGTTGGGAATTCTCATAAGTCTAATTGGTCCTCTCCTCGTTCGCCTCTTCATCCCGACATTGTTTCTACTTCCAGCTCCACGAGGTTGTCAATAAATCCAAGCAGCTCCGACAACGTCCAATCCTCTATATTGTTGCTCTCCGTGTCTTCGTGTCTTCTCCAGGTCCTACTAGTAGGGCACTCAGGCACCTGTCTAAGTCTTGGGGTCTTCTCCTACTAGTGGGTTCCTTAATATTATTAGATATCCTGATGTGTTCCTTATTATTTGAAAGCAGCTATAATCCTTATTCACACGTTATGCTTAGTGCTTTCGTGGTGCTTGGTGCGAAAACGGGCTTTTCTCTTTTCTTGCAGTGCAAACTTAGTGGAACACAAGAGTGAAGTGTTGATGCAGAAAGCGTTTAATGCGAACTCCACTCTGTTTCTCTCCATGCCCGATTTGAGTTCTAAGCTTGATTCCCAGCTATTCTAGGGTCTTTCTGAAGGTATGTGCTATGTTTTCTATTTTGCTCTAAGTTCGATTGGTCTCTGAGGTTCTAATGGTCAAACTGGGTCTTGGGGGTATTCAGGGTTGTGTCCTAAGGGTCAGGTCTGTGGCAGGGTCAACTAAAGATCCTTATTGTTCCTTCTGGCAGGATGGTCCAATTCCCAGAATCAGACTGTCCGATTCTGGGAATCGGACACTGCTAGTCTGACTCTAATAGTCGGATGGTCCGATTCTTGCAATCGGACAGAGTGGTCCGATTCCAGCAGTCGAACAAGGCTGGTCTGACTCTTGCAGTTGGACAGAGTGGTCCGAGTGCCACGTGGCACGTCCGATCGGACCGTCCGATCCGGTAGTGGGGTCCGATTCTAATATTGTTTGGCCTGATCCGAATGTTGGATGGTCCGACTAGCACACAGTCCGACTCTCTCAGTCGGACGGTCTGATTCTTGGAATCGGACGGTCCGACTCTAGGACGCGGGTGGTCCGATTCTGGGAATCGGACCACTAAGACCTGGTCCGACTGAGTCTCGCGGCAGGTGCGATTTCAATGCATTCCGATCCCGCTTGACGCCTGCTACACACAATCACAAGAGACTTTCTAGATCTGATTAGGGCACTACTAAGAAGCACCAGACTCACTTGGAGCAGCACAAATCGATGGCACCCAAAATCGTTGAATCTGGTCCCCTGTTTCCCTGTTTCCAGCAGTAGCCAAAACCTTCTGCTTTCTCTTTTCTTAACCTAATCTAACCGTAATCTAGTGCAGCCAAAATGCAAAACAGAGATACAGAATGGTAGTCCTACACTAATGCTTCCAACAAACCAAAACACTTACTTGTTTCACGGATTAAAACCTCCTAAATCTCCTAGCTATCTCGAGCACCTGTTCGGGCTCCAAACCCTACTTCTATGCTTGATTTGATGCGTGCGGTGCTCAAGGCTCGATTATGTCTTCCGACAACGGAACCAAAATGAAGGGGAGCTACAAGCTCTACCCCGAGACCTACGGACCACTTATTACTCAAGTGTTTCGAACCGAGCGGCCATGGCTACCTCTCACATAGCCGACGCGCAATGCCTACCTTACGGGTGTAGTGAGCTTACCTTGATGCTCGATCGAGTGCCCTCTTCTTTCTTGCACACCGGTAGCTCCAGATCCTTGAGGCAAGCTCAAGTAACCTCAATCCCTCTCCCATGAGCTTCATCCTCCATAGCCACACGCGAGACAAGAGAAGAGAAGAGAGGAGGGGAAGATGAAGAGAGAAGATGGAGAGCTTCTTCTCCAAGATCCCTCACCGAGTGGCCCTCACCATTGCACCACTTAGCCAATTGCCTACCAACCTACAACAACATTAACGTGCCATGGGACTAGCACCGATCTAGGAGGGGGGTAATGTTAACCCCAAGTCGAGATGGCAGAAAAAGGAAGAAAAAAGCAGAAAAAACATGGAAAAAGAGCAAAGACATGCAGGCGACATCCAAAGCTAAGCTGGGGCAAAAAGCGCGATTTTAAATGAGGGGCGCCTCAAAAAACTCGAAAAACTCTTGTAAAAGAGCGCCAGGCTCCCTCCTGTGCCAATTGTAAAATACTATTAGCCCCCAACAGGATCACTACCTTATCACCTTTCTTAAACTTTGTGAAACATTTTGGTAGATCCTGTGGTTTCTTTTGCTGTTCTGCCTCCGACTTCTTCATCTATCATTTTCTGTCTTCCTTCAATTGTCTACGCCTTAGGTGGATTAGCAGGTCCCCTTGGTGTGTTTGGTCCTAAGAGGTCGGGGTATCTCTGGGTCACTCTCCGTACTGACCTCCGATTCGGAATTAAACTCGCAATCCTCACTAGAGGAAGGAGTTTTCCTTAGTGGTCATATCTTGGAGGATGCGTCTATCCTAAGCAAGGGTGATGCCGGTGGTTGGGGCCACTCCTGCTTATTTGTACTCCACTACTCCAACGTGCTCCAACCAAGAGCAATCGCACTCCATCCGCATGACTCCTCTCTTAACCCTATACGCATTCCCTCTTTAGGGCTTGGAGTATGCTCTTATATGCTCTATTACCCTTCCCTCGGTGTCGTATTCTATGGTGTATATTTCTTCCTTGCTTTCCTCACTAACCGAGAGGCAGTCCTCGTACTCATCATCGGAATTACCACCTTTTGATTGCTCATCATCTCCTAGACTCTCATCTCTAGATTCTTCCTCATAAGTGACTAAAGCCCAATTATACACTAAGTTCAGATCATGCACCTTGGTCCATCTCCACTTAGGTTTGTCCAGGAGGTCTCTAATAGGGCTTGAGATTAGCGACAAGGTTGCTAGTCAATTTGCCTATCAGATACTTGAGGATCTTGTGAAGTTCTAGCCTATTGCTAAGAACATGGAAAGAGATAGGCCTTGGTCGGCTGCTTGAGCTCCTGGTCATCATGCAAAGTGGCACTGGGAGCTCCTTCTTCAACACACTTGCAGTTTTTGCAACCTGTTTGTACATCCCCTCTTCGTCGGAGAATGGGAGATCAATGGTCGCTAGGATGTGCATCCAATCTCGCTCATCCTCAAGACAAGGGATGATTTGGTCAAAGGCCAGTAAGACTTCCTTACTGGCTCATCGCCTCTAAGCATGGTAGAGATGGCATCTAGGTCGATAGGGGTCGTCTTCCAAGTGTCCATCGCAACCCTTACTTCTTTCATTCGGTTTCCTAAGAAGATTAAACCGTTGCCCTAGTCTTCAATGACTTGAGCGTTCCTCATCCAGGGTTGGCCTAGCAGAATGTCATAGTCCACTCCCTTCTTGACAATGAAGTTCATAGAGAATTGGATACTCACGATCTTCACTGGCCAATTCTTCAAGACTCCAAATGGCCTTACTTTCATTCCGTTAGCTAGAGTGACATTGAACCTAGCTGTTTTGACATGCAAATTTCCCCAAGTCAAGAGCAAAGCATGGCTTAGCACACTCACTCCTGCCCTAGTATCTACGATTCCCTTCCGTGTTACATCTCCTAAGGCTAGGATAGGCAAAACTGCGTGCATCTTAGTGCCTTCCCAAAAGGCATTGACATGTAGTGACTTTGGCACTGAGTGCAACGTTAAGCTATGGGTATCTACATGATTGCATCATGATCCTGCAAGTTAGCTACAGCAAGCTCCATTGGTTCTTCCACCCATTGTTTCAACTTGTGCCATAGCGTGGGGTGTTGTCTGAGCAAGTCTCCTATACATAGAGTCACTAGGGTGGTTACCAACATTGCGAGGAGGTTGCTGGTTGCTTGCGTCTCTCCTAGTGTGGCGAGACTGGGTGCTCATGCTAGAGATATCCTCGATCTCGTCCTCTAGGATAGGCTCAGCATCCTTGAGGTGCTACTGGGCTTCCTTTACCCACTCTTTTACTTTAGCTATTGCTTCAAGTTGGCGCCTAGGATGAGGATACTTCACTACCTTGGCACTTCCTTTCTTTGCCATCTTTGGAGTAATAGTCTATGCCTCTGCATCCATGACCTTCTTGCCGGTCACTAGCATTGTCGCATCCTCAGTCTTAAGTGTGACCTTTGTGTCTATCTTTTTCTTCCTTCTCCTTTGGCTCTTTTTTCCTATTGATGCCGCATCTAAATTGCTAGGCCCTGGCAGTGATATGTCTGCTTGCTTCGTCTATGCTTTGGTCATGACATGTAATAGAGGGATGGGTGTATCCTTGATGTCAAATGTATCGACTTCAAACAGTCCCAAGGGTACTTATGGCAAGATCGCCGAGCTAGGGGATGGCTTCTATCTAGGGCAAAAGGAATAGAGATGAGTGATGCTGCACTCGACACATCTCAGGTCAAATTTTTCCTTATTCGCTTGTTCTCTCTCTGGATAGCACAATGAGATATGGCCCGGGTGACACAAGTCCAACTAAAGATTGGATCTGGGGTTGGCCTTGCAAATGCTCTTCTCTTACCTCTACCTAACGCCATCACTGATACTTGTCGATAGTCTATCAAGACTGGACTGCCCTCTTCGTCATATGAGACATAAGGGCTCACATAGGCTTCATCTTTGTTAGGCTCCTCCACGTAATGGACTAGAGCATCACTCGGTGGATAGGTCACGTAGGGTCCTGGTGGCCTAGGTATGCCTGTTGGGTTGATCTCCATCCTAGGGATGATGGGTTTTGTGTTGTTTGGTGCTAGGAGTGCCAGTTGGGCTCCTCTTCCAAAGGAATTTGGTGGCATGTTCCCTAGGTACGACGGATTGTACTCCTGAACATAGGGGAATCCCTAGGTAACCTACAGTGCATGGCATAATGGCCGAACCTACCACAATTCACACAAGGCCTAGATCTAAGATCCTAGCACTTAGTCGAAAGGTGGTTGCTACCGCAATGCACACATTGGACATGCATTCGTGTTGGTTTCCTCACCGATTCTAGTAGTTGTGCTAGCTTCATTCTCACCTCGGCTAGCTCTCCTGGCCTTGATCTACACTCTTCCCCTTGTCTTGCTTGGTAGGGGTTGGCCCCTCACTTAGAGGTTGTGGTCCTCTCTAAGGTCCTCTGACTGGGGTTATCACAGTCCAAAATTCAAGATCTTCTCTCTCTCAATTGGTCATCCACCCTATTTGCTTCATCAAAGACCCTAGCTAACACGTCTTGCTACAAGCTAGAGTTACTTGCCAAAGCCTTGTACAACTCCTTGCTACAGATTCCGTTCATGAACACAGTGGAGACAGCTCTTTCATTGGGTCACTCATTCATGGGGATTCTCTTAAAGAGGCTGTGCACATGAGTGACATAGTCTCTTATGTCCTCCTTTTCCTTTTGACTGACATTCATCAGTCCCAGACTATGAGGTTATCAGAGTATCATGCTTCCAAGAATCTCTTAATGAAGAGATCTTTTAGTCAGGCAAAGTTTTCCTACTTTGCCACGTCTAAGCTAGTGTACCATGTCCTACCTTTATTGCCTAAGCAAAGCCCAAACACTTGGGAGCGTTGTATAAGGTCCATGAGACCATTGACCTCACAAACTTGCTCGAATTGCTCTACATAACTATACAGGTCGCTACTAGGCTGGTACTTGTCTAGCTACTTAGCTATTGCAGGGATTTTTTATTGGCTCTTTGTCCCTTGAGTAATTCCTAGGCCTGAGAGTAGAGAGGTCACTAGTGCTATTGCACTCTATTCAACAGTCGTGTTGTCCATGAGCCACTTGGTCACAAGCTCACCCAGCATGAGGTTTGCCTCTAGCACTCTCTAACTCTTCATGCTTAGTCCCGCCTTGCTTTTGTCAACTAAGGCTAGCATGCATCATGCTTTTTGCACATCTATGTCATGTTGCAGCTTACTAGCTCTTCTCTGCTCATAGTTGTATGCTGTTATGCCCTGTAGCACTTTCCTAACTACTTTCCTCTCTTCCTCTAGGCTTGCCACTACTTCCTCTACTAGCCTTTCCTGGATTACTGTTCTAGTCAGCAAGTCGTATTCATTGACCATGTCTTGGACCGCGACTAGGAACTCACCCAAGTCGAGCGGATTGTCTCCCTAATCTACATTTGCTCCTGACATCATTCCTACTTCTTGCTCCACGAGGTTGTCAATCAATCCAAGCACCTTTGGTAGCACTTTGCTCTCAATCTTGATGTTCTTTCTGTCCTGCCGCAATCTCTTCGAGGGTCCTATTAATGGGGCTCTAAGGCACTTGACTGTGTTTTGGGGTCTCCTCTTATCAATGGGTTCCTTCAAGTTATTATGTGTGAGTGTGTTCCTTGTTACTGAAAACAATCCTCAACTTATGTATACTTAGTTCTGGGTGCTCTACTGTGCATGTGCAAATTCAAGCTTTCCGTCCTTTTGGTGGACTTATGTAAAAGAAGTCACTGTGGGGTACGCAAACAAAACAAAACAATCATACAGGTATGGCTACCCCCTTGGCTTGTCCACGACCTAGTATGGCTCTAAGTCAGGTTGATCTCTTGGTCTCTTGGCCAGCAGGCTGATAGAGGTCACTTCTAGACTACACCGTTGCGGTTTTCTCTGGTCTTTGGCTTCGGCGAGCCAAGTCGGGTTTCTAGTGGTGTTCGAGAGTGTGTCCCAACAGCAACTAGTCCTAACCTGGGGGGTGGTCCCATTCCTAGTTCTTTTGTCTTCTGCCCAATTGGTTTGATTCCCAGAATCAAACGGTCCGATTCTGGTGGTCCGACTCTGGGAGTCAAACAGTCCGACTAGTGCATCTGATTGGATGGTCTGATCAGACAATTCGACTCAAGTTTGGTCTGAGTGGCAATTGCGTGTACGATTGAGTGGTGGTCCGCGACTAGACCAGTCGCATGTTCCAATTAGGGAAGGTCGTCCGATTGAACATGTGGGTGTCCGATTGGATTGTTGGTTTGATCAGACCAAAGGGGTTGGTCCGAATGTCAAAGTGTGTCCGACTGGATAGGTGGTCCGATCAGACTTGGGGTGGCGGTCTGAATCCTCGAGTTAGATGGTCTGATTCACCCAATTGGATGGTCCGACTGCCACTTTGGGAGTCGAGGACCAGGACACAATGGTCTGCGACTACAAGTCCGACTATGGGTTCTGATGCATCTTGGCCAATTTCTCCACACAGTGGTTGCGGCTACCTACAAGACTTTCTAGATCAAGCAAAGACACAGCAAGGAAAGTTTGTATCTACTTGGGGTAGTTGAAAAGCTCTGAATCAATGAGCGTGATCTCTTTCATGACCTGCAACCTCTCTCTCTCTCTCTCTCTCTCTCTCTCTCTCTCTCTCTCTCTCTCTCTCTCTCTCTCTCTCTCTCTCTCTCTCTCTCTCTCTCTCTCTCTCTCTCTCTCTCTCTCTCTCTCTCTCTCTCTCTCTCAAGCTCTTTCTTTCACTCTCATTGTGCAAAAATGAGCTCTTTCCCCTATCCTTAGGGTTTTAGGGTCATGCCTTACTTAGTCCTTACCTCCCAACTCACCCTCCTTAGTCATTAGTCCTGGAAGCCTATCTTTTTCCTGCTCTTTCCTGGTTGTGCCCTGTTTATAGAAACAAAACCCTATTGTTTTCTCACGATATTTTAGTCCTATCCTACCTTAATGCAAACAAAAATCACAAGACAATGCTTGGGCTGAATTATCCTACTCATCTACATAGTAGAAACCCAAAATACTTACCTGTTTCGCAGATTAAAATGCTTAAATCTCCGATCTACCTCAACCACTGGTTTTTCGGGGATGAAACTCTACTTCCAAGCTCAATTCGAGGCGCGGGACGCTCAAGGCTCAAATCTGTTGGTCCTGACAATGGAACCAAAATGAAGGGAGCTCTCTAGCTCAACCCTCGAGACCTACAGACCGCTTATTGGTCAAGCATTTCAAGCCAAGCGGCCATGGCTACCTCTCACATAGCCAACGCGCTATCCCTACCCATGGGGTGTAGTGTGCTTACCTTGATGCTCGATCAAGTACCTTCCTCTCTCCTACACACCGGTAGCTCCACAATCCTTGAGGCAAGCTCAAGCAACCTCAATCCCTCTCCATCAAGCTCCATCTTCCATAGCCAAGGGGACAAGAGAAGAGAAGGGAAGAGAAAAAGATGAAGAGAGGAGATGGGGAGCTTCTTCTCCTCGATCCCTCACTCTCACACTCCCTCACTCAAGCACAATCAAGAAGACAAGAGAAGAGAAGAAGAAGAAGAAGCTTTTTTGCCACACGCCAAGAATAAGCTCTCATTCACTTTTTGAACTTTATATACAAAACCCTAAATCCCTTTTGGGCAATCATCCCCTTATCCCCCTTTTCTTACATGCTCGGTCGTGGTCTAGGCCATTTTTCCCATTGTCCTCCTCTCTTCCTAGCTTAGTCCTACCACCCATTCATGGTTACAAATTTCACAAGAGGGAACCTAGCACTCTTTTACAGAGGTTTTGGCTGCACCTTTATATTTAAAGGTGTGCCTTCTTGCTTTTGGCTTCTTGCAGCTTTTATGGTCGTGTCTTGTACTCCTGATGGTTATTCCCATGCTTTTAGACTTCTTCTAGGTCCAGTCTCTTGTAGGGTGCCTTTTCCTTTTTTCCACCTTGTGCTTTTCCTCTTGATGCCTCGTTTTTTGCTTCCTTTGCTTTGCAGTAAACAACACTATATGGCTACACCTACATTGGGATTTCGTTAAGGGTATCATGAGATACTTAAAGGGCACAACAGATATGTGTATTTGCTATGGTAGCCAGAATACATGAGTTGTGGGGTACATAGACTCTGATTATGCAGGACATGCAGATAGTAGAAAGTCCACTTCTGGCTATGTATTCACCTATGCTGGAGGTGCTGTCTCTTGGATGTCCAGGGTTCAAAAGTGTATGGCTCTCTCTACCACTAAGGCCGAGTATGTTGCAACCACTGAGGCTTGCAAGGAGGCCATATGGTTGGGTCGTTTGGTTCATGACCTTGGGATTGATGCTATACCTACACTGCATTCGGATTCTATGAGTACTATTCAACTAGCCAAGAATCTGATCTTCCATGCAAAGACGAAACACATTGAGGTGAGGTATCACTTCATACATGGGGTCGTGGAGAACAAGTCTGTTGACCTTGAAAATCATGTGGATCTACTCACGAAAAGCCTCACTATTGAGCGCTTTGCCTTCCTCAAGAGATTGATGGGCATTGGATGAGATGACATTTTTCCTCATCCTATTGTACATGCAGTGGATGTACTATTCACCAATGAAACTGCTAAAGTGGGGATCAAGAGATAACTATCCCACCCCCTTTAGTTTAAGAAGATTAATCAAACAAGGATGTCTAATTGCACATATGGTCTTCACCATGCTCCCTCTATTGATACTTCTAGATCTCCACTCGACTTTTTTAAAATGGTAACTCAAATCTAATTTTGGCTGAGAAAGATAATGCGGGGCGACTTCTTGACATTTATGAGTAGTATACAATTATTTGATGCGAAAAATGTTAGTAAGCCTAAGATAGATCTTCTCTTTCTACTAGGTTTGGAAGACAGCCTTGATTGGATTTCTCAACTAAGTTGTAAGGTAATTGAGGCAGGGGAAGTTTTCTAGTCTCTAGAATGCCCTCTAAGATTGGGCATATCCTCAACTAAGAAAATGGATTGGGTCCTAAGAAAGATTAGAAAATAGATTAGACAAGTTTTTAGTCTTGCCTTTGAGTTTTGGAGGTATATTAGTAATGGTAGACAACATATTATCACATGCCTTAATGTTTTTTGCAATAGTAAACCAATTCTCCAAGGTCTATTGGGAAATATATGAGAAACTATTACAAAGATTTTTATAAAGCTTTGGACCAAGTAGAAGGTGGCATTTGATTTCATGGAAAGTGATAACCACAATAAGAATTTGTGGAGGATTAGGGTTGGAGAAACTGAGTCAGAAGCCAAAAGATTGATCTTCAAATTGCTCTAGAAGTTTAGCAAGGGTAGACCCAATGGAAAACCATGGGCTACCATTATAAAACAGATGTCATAGAAGGCAAATATATTTGGGGGGAAATGTACAACACTTACTTGGGAGGACAAGTGTGCACCAAATGATAAAATCAAGCTCAGAGGATCCATCATGACAAAGGTGCTTGTTGATCAATGGGGACAAGTTGTCTCCAAGCTCCAATGAAGATCTAAAAAGCAGAGTCATATGGCAGGTAAAGTGCTATTATAAAGTTTCTAGCAAGCTTACATTGTGAATGTCACCCCCACTACCCAAGACCTCAAAATGGAAATAACAAGGGACTACTAAGATGGCTAGATATCTAGAACACTAACATGTAGGGAGTACTTGAGATGAGGAAATAATGTGTACTTTGTAGCTAGATCAAGAAGAGAGGGAGTGGTTGGCTACACTCCTCTAGAGCAATGAGGTTGCCAAACATGAAGGTCTCAAAGACACCTCATGCTCTCTTGTCAATGCAAGGGGAAAATCAACACACAAAAATGAGGGAGAAATAGGATTTTATAAAGAGAAGAGACATGTGATTGCACACATCAAAGAAGCATGGAAAACATCTTACCCCCTTAGACCATTGTTGGCACTTCAAGAAGAAGACAAGGAAGAACATGGATGGTGATACCAAGTCAAGTTTTGAACATAATGCTTTGAAAAGCAGGCACTTAAAAGATTGCTACTAATGTTAAGATTGTCAAATTGAAGAAATTTGATGATCAATGCTCCTTTACATGGTACATAGTGAGACAATCACCCATATCTTTTGGCACTATGCGGGGGCAAGAAGATTGTGGGCAAGGGTGAGCAAATAGGTCCATCTTGTAGGGCTAATGCTACCATCAGGAGGCACACAAATTTTTTTATTGAATAATGGATCTTTAGATGAGGGGTCCCTCAAGATTTGGATTGTACTAAGGGCCAGTTTTCTAAACATCATTTGTACTAATAGGAACATTGTTTTCATGAAAAGAAGGAAAATAGCTTACCAGTAGATGTTATGTTTAAAAAATGTGAAGCAATGCTCTGGCTCTACTTGGGGCACATAGGAAAAAAGATCCAATCTTCAAGGTTTCCTTCAAACACTTAGCTAAGCGTTCAAGCATTTTGGCTTAGCCAACTCTCCCAATTTTATGGTTGTATATATTCAATGTAAATTCCATTTCATAGTAAAAATTAAAATCATATAGATCTCTCTAAGTCTAATATCTATTAACTCATTATAATTAAGAAAGCTAATATGTGTTTTACATTAGCCTCTTATTAAGGACTAAAGTAGCCAATTTACTCAATCAAAACATTTTCTCTAATATAGAAAATAATCTGATTCAATTAAGTAAGAGAAATAAAAATAATGTACAACTAGTCCTCATTTTAGAAGTTCATTGTCCCCTTCTATTAATCAAACTATCATGTTAGCTAATTTCCATATGTAATGAGCTACTCAAATATTATCTAACACTTAGTATCAGCTAGTCATATGTTACCTTCACATGGCTTGGTGCACCACTAAAATAAAATTTTGAAGGAGTAAAGAGAAGAAATTCTCAAAATATCATAGGAAAATCAAGAAGCATTGTTGCACTAGATGGGCATGAAATGAATGAAATAGAGCTAGGATTAGCATAGGATTGAAAGATTAATTACTTTGAGGCTACCCATTTGTACAATATGGTGATCATTTCCAACATTTACTGCAAGGAAAAATAAGTCCATAATTATATCTAGATATGGCCATTTAATTATTAGAAGTGGAGCAGGCACATGTAAATGTGTGTCCACTTGTGGTAGGTGGCTCTTAGATAATCTGAGATTCACCTCCATTTAATTATTAGAAGTGGAGCGGCGACATGTATATGTGTGTCCACTTGTGGTAGGTGGCTCTTAGATAATCCGAGATTCACCTCCATATGGTCAATTCCAATTGTAATAAATTTATAATTTTTTTTATAAGCTAGACCTTAATAAATGTATAATTTTGTTTATAAGCTAGACCTTAATAAATTTATAATTTTGTTTATAAGCTAGACCTTAAATACCTAGACCAATGCTTGAATTCCTTATATTCTCCTATATAGAGAGTTCTAAGAGAATATAGGCAATTCTCTATATGTACTTATAATTCCCTACTATCAAAAGTGGGGAATGACATTCTTACATTTTCTTATATATTGAATCTTGAGAAAACATAATAATTCTCTAGAGTATCATGCAATTCTCTACTATTAGAAGTAGGGAATCACATTCTTGTACTCTCTTATAAAGGGAATTTTGAAATAATGAAGAAAGTTTTGTATTTTGATGTGTACTTTTCTAATAGTAGATGTGGGTAATTTAATTTCCTAGTTATATAAAGGAAAGACATGCACACATACATAGGAAATATTTGAAAATTTCCTATGGTTCATAAAATTTTATTGTGAGCACCCCTTGTGTATATGCTTGTAGCAGATCATAGTAGCATGAGCACATGACCTTAAGTGGCAACCTTGGTGGCAAATAGGGTGGGATGTGAGTTAAGTTGGATAGGGGCTAGCGTGTCTCATATGCAATGGAGATCTAGGTTGAGTTGCACTATTTTGTAGCATGATTTAGATTGCAACCTATCAGTGATGGCTAACATGAAAGCTTGAGAAGAAATAATGGGCATTTCGATCTACCTTTTGCAGCATCCATGTGCTCATATGGCTCTTCACTGGATGGTTCTCCCCCCTCCACTTTTTCCCCTTTTAGCAAACTACTAGTAGGCTACCATCAATAGTCATGTGCTAGGCCTAAGAGTGGTAGTAGATATTGTGTCGGTCCTTGCTTTCACCAACACATTGACAATACTCATGCGCTAGGGCTATGTGCACTATTTTTTTAGAGTGGGGTAGCTTCCATGGCTTGATACATTACACTTATACTTATTATGGTCCATACCTTAGTCTTTGATGTTTCCTAATAGGAATAGACATAGCATGTCATATGAAGTGTAGTTACTTGTGATGTTACATGCACAACTTGAAAGGGCATCTTCTATGTGTCATTTTTTATTGTTGGTGCCATCAACATACTGTATATTTATGTCATTTCTTGGTTGTATTCTTTGATTTCTACCTTCTAATGATGTCATGGCTCATTTATGATGTATTCTTGTAGTTGTATAGCATTATCTTTGAGTTTTCTATTTATTGCCTGATAAGGTATTATCTTTTTTCATATTGCCTACAATAATTTGTTGTATTCCTATATATAGTAGTGCAGCCCTATATGTGATCTACATAAATTAGGGACTGCAACACTTTGGTGATCTTGGCATTGTCATCCTTAATCAGTGGTTTGAAGCTTTGTTAAAAATTACTTTGTTTTATGGAAGAAAATCAAATTTCTTGTATGTAGCTCAAAGGGTTTCCTATGTGTATGTAGTGTCGTTGCTTTCCCAAACCTCTTGTTTAAAAGCCCAACCAAAAAATGACTCTATTTTGATGGCATGAGTCTAAATTTCTTGTAAAACTTGAAGCACTAACATATTCCCTAAAGTAAGATGATGTAGTTTCAATGATTAATCTTGCATATCTATGTATATGTCAAAGAATTATCCACCCTCGTCAAATGCCATCCTTACATGGAGCAAGTCCAAGGAATTAAGAGAAGTATGGGCTGTCAACAATAGTAGGGGATAGTGCAAAATGATGGAGAAGAAGCAAGAGGATTTACCACCCTAGATGAAGAAGTATTTACAAATTATACAAAGGATTTCTAGGATGTGGGTACCTTTGTAGGCACCACTATAGTTTATCATTCTCCTGCTAGCTCTATAGAGACTCCTCTAAGTGCCAAAGTCTCTCAACTTTAACCCTTTACCCCCATTGAAGAAGAAAAAAAAAAGACAATGAATCCCAATCCACCTATTAATCCTAAGGTTATAACTTCTAAATTTTCTAGAAAGAAGAAGAAGGATCCATACTACCATGTCATGCGATTTCAGATAAGGTTGTTGGGTAGTGTTTTAACAATATGTGGGACCACATTAAACTGTGACAATTTGTTGCAACCTTCAAGGATAACCTTATGGACTAGTATAGTGCTTATGATGTTGCCCATTTTACTACATATAATGCACTCAAAAATGATTTTCTAAGTATATTCAAAAAACATAAGACAACCACATATATGTTAAAGAAGCTAAAACAAATCAAACAAAAGTCAAAGTTGGTGTAGGATTATGCACAAAAATTCAAGAATTTATTGACCAGATTGGATGTTGCAAATAGACCATATTTGGATTTGAAGTGTTTGTACTTTATGAAAGGTTTGGGTTAAACCATTGCTAGTGCAAGGAAATGCTACCATAGATGTGTTGGCCATGGTAGCACAAAGGGTAGAGAAGAGGCTTGGCAAGAGTAAGTCCAATAAAAAAGAATAGTAAGTATTCTTTCAATTTTGACTTTGAAGATTCAGATTTGAATGATAGATGAAGAGGATTCCTCATCATAATTGATTCAGATAATATTGAGTCTAGAGACTTTGATGATACTAATAGGAAAAGAAGACAAAAGTGGCAAAGAAGAAGTCCACAAGGGACAAAGGATTTTCTAAAGGCAAGAAGAAAGGAAAAGTCAGAGAAGAAAAGACAACTCTAGAATGCCAGCTAGAAAAGAAAATAAAAAAATAGTTGCTAGATATTGAAGTTATCAATACTCCAAGAAGAGTTAAGTCATGTAACATATGCCAAAATATGGGTCATGAGGCCAAAGAATGCTAGTATAACCTGATGGTGCAAAATGCTAGAATGCAAGCAGCACTACCAGTAGCATCAATCAATCAGATTGTACTTGAGATGGAACAATAGTGAGGATTTAAAGGTTTTGGTAGATAGGGCCAACCACCGAAGTAGTGGGGCAATGACTAGCCAAGACAGTGGAATAATGCCCAACAGAGGTAGTGAGGACCTTGCTACTACTATGGCAGGCAACAACTCATGTCAAAACCTAATTGTGAATTATGGGTATGCCATAGGGTTAAGAGGGGGATGTAGATCGATAATCAACAAGAGATGCTAGCAGTAAGAGCACCTTGTGGATAGCAAACACTCGCACCCATAGTTGGGGTCCTAGTTGAGATTCCTATAGAGATCACAGGCAGTAGGTCAATAGCTGGATCATAAAATTAGAGAAGTTGTATAAAAAGATGTGTCAATTAAAGGTGTATCAAGTGTAGGCCATCATGGTTAGAGCAGCATGTGGGCTGCAATTGTTCAAATTGCATCATTATAGAGGATTTTCCAAATTATACAGTAGTCTTGGCCATAACTAGAGCCAAAGCTAAGAAGAGAATAGGTTGTAATGAGTAGGAGAGGCTAAGGAAATAGGCTCTCAAGTAGTCATAAAATTGCAAAAAAAACAAGACCTAAAACAATTTGGTTCCACAAATCCACTGCAGGGTTTGCAGCAGAGCCAATAACAAAGTATAGAAAAACAACATGTTCTGTACCAAAAAGACTAGCTACAAAGTAGTTTGGAAAAAGTTTGGATCCTTATAAATATTCTCAAGGTTCACATGAATTATTACAACATTAGCTAGATCTCCATTGCAATTAACTTTGGAGCAGATTCTTGATTTGATCCTAGGCTTTAAAGAGAAGAGCTTTTAGCAAAGATTATGGTAAATCAAGGGAAAACCTGGAGATAGTATGCTTAGGATCAAAAAACCATTTCAAATTTCAAGCAATGATCTCTACTTAGTCATCAACAAAAGTGGTGGATTATAAAATGGCAACAATTCAAGAGGAGTACTTGGGCATTAATTTTGATGATGTTCTCTTGGATGGATGCTTAGGGGGATACACAATTCCTAAATAATTGTATCTTGCTCATAAGTTGCAGGGACTTGTACCAACACCTCTCCAAGTTAAAATTTTGGATTAGCGGAGGCTTCAACCTTTGGGAATCCTGAAGAACCAACTTATTTGACTTAACGAGTTCGAAGTTCAAGGTAAGCTTTATGGTTCTTTGAATGGAAGGTCTAGGAGATTGGTACCATATGTTTTTGGGAAGGCCATGGCTCAAATTGTCTGAATTGAAGCAAGATTTGGGTGCATACATTGTTATTATTCCTTGTGGTGATAAAGAGGTAAAGCTATTAATGACTGATCAAGTTGTATTGAAACCTAAATATCAACCACTAGCTGCTCAAACTATAAATATCGCACCTGAAATAGGAGATGATGAAGATGAATTGTCCTAACAAGCTAATCCCACTATTGTGCAAGTTTTTAAGATTGATGTCGAAAAGATTTTGGCAAAATCAATGTATTTGGAGCAACACCAATGTAGGAGGTAGCAACACTACTGTAGAAAATAAGAACACCATTACAGGAAATCAGAATACTCTTGCAAGAGACAATCATTCCACTATAGGAAGACTGTGACCTAATATAGAAAAGTAGTAAATTGGGCCAAGAAGGCACTGATTACACTAAAGAAAGTCAAGAAGCTGATGGGGAGACTCAGAAAGAGCAAGATAGTACTTCAATGGAGACATAAGAAGCTTTGGATAAAGCCAATCAACATGCTATTATTGATACTAAATTAAAAGGTGAGCATACTATGAGCAAATCAACCAAAGTATTGGAAGATGATGTTCAAGAAGTCAATTTGGATACTGCTACAAAATTCAAAACCAATCAAGATGAGTATCTTTGTGGAGGAAGAGTTCAAGCAACCGGTAGAATTATTCAAAGAGTTATAAGACATCTTTTCTTGGGACTACACTAACATGAAAGGTTTTGATCCGTAGATGTGTCAACATAGAATCAACTTAAGAGCAAATGTCAAACCCATCATGTAGAAAAAGCACCATATGAATTTGAATCATGCTAAGTAAGTGAAGGAGAAATTTGATAAGCTACTGAGAGTGGGATTTATCAAGCTTGTGAATGAAGTCACATGGTTGTCATCCATAGTGGTGGTACCAAAGAAAAATGGAAAATTAAGGCTATGCGTAGACCACAAGAAATTGAATGCAGCTACCATTATTGACTATTTTCCTCTTCCATTCACATTTTCCTTGTTGGATGATGTAGTAGCCATGAAATCTATAGCTTCTTGGATGGTTTTTCAAGTTACAATCAGATAAGAATGTATCTAGAGGACATGCTGTATTTATCACTAAGTGGGGAGCTTTTGTTAGTACAATGATGAATTTTGGATTAAAGAATGGTCCACTTGAATTTCAAGGGCAACACATAAGACATTTGACCCATAACTCACTACATTTATGAGAGTATTTACTGATGATTTTTGTTTATTTGGTAAGAAAGCAGATCATTTGTAGTACTTAACCCTTTGTTTTGAAAGATGCTACAAGTTTAGAATGTCATTGAATCCATTTAGATTAGTTTTTACTACAAAAAGAGGAGTTCTATTGGGACATATTATTTCATAGGAAGGCATGGCCATAGGAAAATTCAAGTAGTTCAAAAGATTGCAGTACCTACAACAATACAAGAGGTTGCTTGATTTATGGAACAAGTGAAATGGCATAGCCCATATCTATTCCCCTCTTACTCTACTCACTAAAAAGGGTGTTTAGTTTATTTGGAGACATGATCAAGAGAAGGCTTTCATTATATTAAAAAAGATGTTGGTTGTAGCACCAATCTTACAACCCCTACAATGGAACATTCCTTTTCATGTCTTTGTCGACGCTCAGACATTGGGGTGGGGGAAATCTTGATATAGGAGAAAGTTGCAGGATGGTTTAGGCCAATTAATTATGCTAGTAGAAGGCTGATAGCAGTAGAGAAGAATTACATTGTGCTAGAGAGAGAAGCCCTAGGTATGGTATTTGTATTACAAAAGTTCATACACTATCTATTGGGGAATCAAGTAGTATTCCATGTTGACCATCATGCTTTATTGAGTTTGATTATTGTCGTGGAGATTAGCCAAATGAATGCTCTTGTTGCAAGAGTTTGATTATAGAATTGTACATTTATTGGGCAAAGAACATGTTGTAGCAGACTTTTTGAGCAAGATTGACTCAGAAGATCTTGTACAAGGTGTTAATAAACAACTGCTTGACAGAGAGTTATTTAATGTTTAGGTACACCAATTTAATTTTTCTTATGAGCAAATGCTACATTTTTTGGTTGATGGAGTCATGCCTACAAACTTGTCTAGAGACTAGTAGAGAAGGTTGGCATTGCAAAGTAGACACTTTCAGGTCATAATGGGTGTATTGTTTAGGTAGGGCATTGATAGTGTACTTAGAAGACATGCTACAGTTGATGAACAACTTGTTGTGCTTTATGAAACTCATGCGAGATTGTTAGGGGGACACTTTTTTGGTGAAATTACATGTAAAAAGATCCTCTAGATAGGGTTATGATGGTGGCCTATGGTTCCTAAAGATGCCCATCAATACGCAAAGGAGTGCATTGTCTGTATGTGGGAAGGTCAACCACAGCCTAAGGATAGGATGCAAAATCATCAAGTTCTACCCCTTAAGCCTTTTCAAAAATGGGATATAAACTTTGTGGGCCTTATAAAGCCAACATCTCATTAGAGTATGAATCAATATGTCTCGATGTGCATAGATTACTACACATAAATGGGTTGGATCTAAGGCATTAAGGGGTAATAAAGCAGCAAGTGTGGCTCAATTTCTTTATTCTAATGTCATGACTAGATTCAACTGTCCTATTGAGCTTGTCAGTTGACTGAGGTAAACATTTTTTGAATGGGGTTATTATGGAGTTGATTTCCAAACATATGATAATGCACAAGAAGTCAACAATGTATCATCCTCAATCTAATGGCAGGCTGAAAGTTCAAATAAAATCTTTCTATGAATTCTAAAAAAGATTATGAGTGATAGCTGTAAAGATTGGGATACTAAGTTGGACTCAACTTTATGGTCTGTTAGAACATCCTATAAAGTCAACATAGGCTTAACTCCATCTAAGTTTGTGTGTGGGCTTGAAGTAGTGATTCCTATGGAGTTCCTAGTTCCTATCTTAATTGCACTCACTCATAGGTTAGCCCTTGAAGAATCAATGCATGATAGGCTACAAAAGCTGATGAGCTTGAAGAGAAAAAGATTATTGCTCACTACTTGTCAACAATAGTGCAATCACGGAGGCAAGCTTAGGTTATAACTACCATGTGAAAAATAAAAAATTTAAAGAAGGGGACCTATTGGTGTACAACTCAAAGCTTGGCAAGCACCCAAGTAAGCTCAAGCTTCATTGTATAGATCCCTATGAAATAGTATAAGATGTTGGTCAAGGAACCTTTGTGTTAGCCACATTATAGGGTGAAGTCCTCAGGCCATCAATCAATGGATTTAGGCTGCAAAGCTTAGTGCAACTTGAGTATAATGATCCAAACCAAGAGTCACAAGTTAAGGATGCAACAATAGTCAATTTGCTTCAGGTTCCTGTAGTAGTGCTTGAAGTGACATTTCATGAATTTTTGACTATTATGGTTTTGTGTAAGCTTTATGGAGTTAATTCTTTGCAAGCAGTGACAACATTTCATTGCAGCATTATTGGGGATATCTTTATTCCAATGATTTTTTCTTCTCATAAAAAATCCAAACAAGGGTTAGTCTTGCTACAAGAGGTGTAGGATGTAAGTTGTCTTTCCACAATCCTCTTTTGTAGGTGATGCAGGTTTTAAGTGATTTGAGGCACTTTGTGTACAAAAGATTTGTCCATGGAAATAAGTGACAAAGTAAATATGTTTTTAAAGCTTTCTTACAAGTTGTCATGGCATGGATGAAGTGGAATTTTAAAAGGCTTTTGTCTAATAACCAATGTCATTTTGTTGATGGGCCATATGATCAACTGGGTGTAACTGTAAAGCTTTGTGTATTAGAACTAGAGGTGGTCTTTGACTCTTAGTTTCATGGGATACAATTTATGTGTGAAAAGTCAAGTCTAAATAGAATTTTTAGTACACCATGCAATCACGGCAGTGGTAAGTGTATCTTTTTGTGGTGTGGCACTCCTAGTTTGGATGAAAACAAGGGGAAAAGCGAGATATGGCCACGAACACGTCGAGATCACTTGCATCTTCATTTTTCACCCCTTAGCTTTTGATCCGTGCCTTGCTTCTCTAAATCAATTGAGTTCATCT
Organism: Lygodium microphyllum; assembly: GCF_053477565.2. Taxonomy (NCBI): domain Eukaryota; kingdom Viridiplantae; phylum Streptophyta; class Polypodiopsida; order Schizaeales; family Lygodiaceae; genus Lygodium; species Lygodium microphyllum. Next base: position 77,022,402 of record NC_141142.1, on the reverse strand, counting down.
CTTCATTCTCAACTTCATTTCCACACCACTACTACTTCTCATAACATGGTTAAAACAAGGAAAAGAAGCGTAGAAGTTGCCATTTAAGGGGAGTCGACAATAGTGCCAATGACGTGGATGATGATGATTAGTTAGATAGCCCCCTTGAAATCACACCTTCTAGGAAGAGGGAATCTATGACTAAAGTTGCTCAAAATGCTTCAAGTGAGGAAGGTCAATTGCCTACAATGCTGGTAGATTCCATATTTCATGTGGATACTTCTAAAGCCAATACCAAAGGTTGACTGTTGCAAATAGGCTTGTTGAAATTTGTAGAGCTTCGATGGGACTCATGGGCTAATAACCCTCATGCCCCATAACATTTAGCTATTTTCTATAACATAGGAAAAGTTGGTGGCAAACTTGATATACTCCTTCTTTGTTGTCTATGGTGTTTGCATTGGAATTGAATGATCATGTAAAACATTGGAGGTGCACAAAAGAAGCAATACAAGTAGAGTTTGGTTACCAACAGGTACATGGAATCAATATATTTTGTGGAATGTGAATCCCAAAAGAAGATAACATATAAAATGGTTCATGGAGAGGTTTCTCCTATTCATCAAGACCAATACTATCACTTGAGATACATATGATATTTTGTGGTATGCTGAAAATAATGTAGTGCCAAGTTGGGCAGTCTTCATGACAAAATAATGCATGAAGTGTATGTTCCTACTGTGAGGAAGAAGCAATAGAAAGGTCGGATTGGATCTATACTTGCAGCTCTCTACGAACACTTGATGGTTATTTGCCCCAATATATGATTCTTTAAAAGAGGACAAACATCATGCTTCTAAGAAGACCAAGTTGGTAGGATTAGTTATTGATGTTTGTGATAATGATGCAGGTCATAAGAATGCAGTGGTAGATAGTGAAGTGAAGTAAACAATGTATGTAATTGATTGGAAGTTAGTGGTGTAGTCAAATTGGATGTTGTACAAGCTTTACAACAATAGGTTGCAAACGAAAAGGAAAAGAGAGCTATTATACTACCTGCGATGCAAGAAATGTGAGAGTTACATGATAGTGAAGTGGAGGCTTTGAAGAGACAAGTTGATGAATATGGTTTGATGCCCCAAAACTAGAAAATTTCATCATTGGCCTTCAAGGAGCGGACTTATGCAATGCAAGAAATATTTTAGCATGAAATTCATGTGGTTGCTCAAGAAAATGTAAAGCTGAAAGTTGACAAAGTATTGATGGATGCTAGGATGGAACCTCTTTTGCAGGGTGAGAAGTAGTTAATGCAAGATCTAGAAATTGGCCTTGAGGGATCAGTGTTTATGCAAATGGATCTCAATGGAATGAAGAATGCTTTGGTTAAATGCATGCATGATCACTACAATATCATTGTAGGAAGAATGTCACAGGTTATTTCCAAGCCGTATGCATTTTTGCAACATACTTTCATATCGGAAAATCTGGAAAGTCTGATTTATGAGAAGGATGCATTGAAAGATAGGTTGGATGGCCTAAAGGAGGATTATGATAAAATGCTTGTTGTATTTTGTCATTTGTAGAGTGTTAAGTCAATTGAGTATGTTGAAATGCAATCAACTAATGTAGTGAAGTATGATGTTGATGAAGTTATTTTGGATATCAATAAGCAAATCAAGATTAGAGAGCTTAATCCTACTGAAGAGGCTCTACTCATGGTTTCTCTATGTGGCTTACTTCAAGGTAGAAGACATTGAGCAAGGCATAAATTAACTCATTAGATATGTCTAGTTTTGGATAAGGCATTTGACATCTTGTGACATGGAAAGGTTCAAGTCATGGTTGTTCCAACCATCCATCGAGTTGTGCCAGGTGTTAGCCATGGCTTGGTACATTACACTTACCCTTATTATGGTTATATCTTAGCCTTTGATGTTTCCGCATGGGAATAGATATACCATGTCATATGAAGTGTAGGTACTTATGCTGTTACAGGAGTAGCCCGAAAGGGTATCTTCTATTCATCATTTCTAATTATTATGAGTTGATGTAAGAGTAGCTACTGGTGCAATTTGGGATGTGGGAAAAATAAGCTATTTGATTTGTTGTATGATGATCATGCATATATTTGCAACTTCCACATCTATTCTCCACTTACACTCCTTCACCATGTAGAGCATGGCAGGAGGTAGTAGTGGACATAGCATTGGGGAGGAGGAGGACACGAGTTGTGCATGGAGGTGGGGGGCCCTTGTTCTCGCATCCGGAGAGTGTGCGCTGGCGAATGGATGGAGAACATCCTCCTGCCATGGAAGGACAGTCCGCTCAAGGAGACTGTCCTGCTCAACAATGTGTCCCCGATTCCCTTCCCCTTCCCCTTGAGTAGAAGCTAGCGAAGGAGGTCATCCTGTACAGCGGCAAAATGGACCTATCAATAGTGCTCGAGGAGGAGAGGAAGATAATTGACTTGACGTGCCTCCTGGTGGAGGAGCTGCACCAAACGATAGTGCACTTCGACGAGGAGATGATCGAGAAGCTATGGGAGGAGTGCAGGGTGGATCAAGAGGGGAGGTTCAATGCCTTCGATGCACTAGCCATGTATCTCATATGGCAGAGGATATGGATATAACGCTATCACTAGAATGGAACGAGGGGTGGACTAGACGTAAGCGCATGCATGGTGCCGGCTATGCGACAATTGCATCGTTGGGTAGACAGCAGCAAGCACAACAACGGAGCTGTAGAGAGAGAGCCTGGGCGAGATGAAAGCCAAGACAAGGGCCTGTGAGCGGAGCGTGGACGACAGGTATATCAAGAAAGCTCTAATCGTCAGGGAGAGCATGGACCTGCGAAAGCTGGTGTAGGGGGGCCGTACACATCTTCCACTCCATCCAAACTCAACCTTGCTTGCCTGACCCGACCCTTCATATGTAACATGCACTAGCCTCTCTCTCACTCTCTCATAGATGCCGAGAGGAGAAGGATAGCAATCTCACCAAGAGAGCTCTCTCTCTCAAATGAGATGGGTTTCAACAATTATCTTCTCTCATATAACGGTGGAGAACACAGATGGATGAATGAAGTTGTGGGATATCATATGCAATTAGCAATGCTTCTCTTACATATCTCTAGTGATTGGTCGTCTGCCAATGTCCCAATTTTGTTGTGAGTAGTGCTACAATATTGCTTGCATTGCCCTCGTATCATTATTAGTGATAACATGAGTAATGGTTTTCTTGCTATTGTAATGGAATTCGTTTTGAGTTATTTGTATTAGTCTATGAGCGAATTATTGAGGCTACGTAGTTATGGGTGAAATTATTGATGGAGGTTATATACTTGCATTTACTTCCTTCTCACAACCACTTTAATTGGTACCACATGAATCTTCTAACTGCAATATGAGCAATGTTTTTAGCCTTTAAACTACAAGCTTTGTGCATAAAATTCTTGGCCTAATGGGAGTAGTAACACAAAATTTGAACATTTCTATGTGTGTCACCTCATTTGTAAGTTCTAACACAAAGGACATCATCAAACAGGGCATTTTGTTCATGGGTACACAAATGAGCTAAAATCTGAGTCACACACACACACATATGCATGTAGAGAGAGAGAGAGAGAGAGAGAGAGAGAGAGAGAATTGTTGCATCACCATCACCATTGCTAGCTTTATCTCATGTCTTCTTGTGCACTATTTATAGATAGAGTGAAATGGACAGATGGGTGTGCAGCCTTCAGTAACGCACAGACTAATAGAAGACAAACGAGTGCAAACTTCTTCATTTTTAGTATAGATAGGTATGTAGCCCTGAGCATGTGCAAGCCAACAAGCAAAGTGAAATGGACCTATAATGAAGCAATGACCACATAAGGTTCTTCCTTGCAATGACAACTTGCAAGATATGGTTGTGGGCTGCAAGGACATACCTAAGAGAGAGAGAGAGAAAGAGAGGTAGAGAGATTGTGAACTACTACTATAAATGGTCAATCAGCCATGTAGAGTAGAGAGAGCACTTCTATCCAACTTGTGTGCATTATAGATTTGCAAACATGTGACAAAGCTTCAAAGAGAGAGAGAGAGAGAGAGAGAGAGAGAGAGAGAGAGAGAGAGAGAGAGAGAGAGAGAGAGAGAGAGAGAGAGAGAGAGAGAGAGAGAGAGAGCAAAAAGGTATCAAGCTATGATAGAGCTGAAGACTACTTTCATTGATAAGGTAGTGGAGGCTTTGGGACTTGATTCCAAGGCTGAGGAGAGGAAGAAATGATTCCTCGTGCTAACATGATGGTGCCATGTTCTGATGTTCAGCTGCTAGTCAAATGTAGCAAACACACTTCAGACGCTTTGATGTGGCGAATTCTGAAGAACCCCTATAGTTCGAGCATTAGGTGTGCTCTTGTGTAGATGTTACTTCTGCTCCTAACATATCTCGGGATTTAGACTGGGAGCACTTGTTGGGGTTTGCCAACACATTGCTAGGTGAGAATCTCCACCACGATCATGAAACTTTTTCCGATCAAAGAGAAATATGATGTTTTGGATGCTACTGTGGATACGAAGACAGTGTTGTATTCTTTTTCAACATTCTATGCAGAGAAGTTATTGTCTTCTTCATCGGTAAGATTCCAATCCTGTCTTGGATTTGTTAGTGGTTGTAGGGAGATTATCGTGATGAACTTTTTGTGGGACCACGAGGTTTTTAAGAGGTGAAACTAAAATTAGCAAGGTATCTTATGGCAAAGTTACTATTGATCTATGATATACGTTTGGTCCATGGTCTCCACCAATAGTTGCTTCAACGTGAATGCCTAGTGTGGGTGGAAGTGGAAGGCTGGCCGTGTGACAAGATTCACATGTGTGAAGGTGCCCGGAAATGGATAGAGTAAAAACATTTGGGTGGTAGGAGATGCTGCGTGTACAAGGAAAGAAGAAGGTGGCGGTCGTGCCAGTTAGAGACAATAGTCAAAAAGAAGCGCATGCACATGATGATGATCTAGATTTGGATACCGCAAGCAACGAGTACACAGGAGAGGAGCAGGAAGACTCGTACGGCTCCAGGCCAGAAGAAGAGGCGAACAACCGGGGAAGGGAATCAGCCATGGCGGCACCTTTCCGGGACCTCGAGATCATCATGGAGAACAACATCCGTCTGTCCGGGGTCTCTTCCTCTTCCTCCCCCTCCTGCAAGTCGCCTCTCGCATCGTCCATGGATGCCCTGCCTTCTTCTTCAGTTGCTTCCGAGCTGCAAGAGGAGCCAGCTCAAGTCCCGCAGCATCATAAGGACCTGAACCATTTCCATCGCCATGGCTTTGCCACTCTCTCCCTTGCCTTTGGCTCGGTCCTTCCGCTCGCCTTTACCCCGCCTGCCGCAAACCCTAACCTCAATAGGCCCTCCGTGGCGGCTCTCCCTTCCCAGAAGAAATGCATCAGTCCGTCCCCCATCATGCCTGCCATCGGTGCTGTGGCCACAGTCGATGTGGCTGCTGCAGCATCCACATTGTCTCCCAGAACGAGCTCTCGATCCAGTACAGCATTTCCTGATTATCAGCGGCTTCCAGACAAGGACAACAAATTTGGGGACCCGAAGAATGCAGCAGCAATGCACAGAGCTTCAATAGTGTGGTTTCGGAATGACCTGCGGTGCCATGACAATGAGGCTCTGGATACAGCAACAAATGAGTCTTTGTCTATTCTTCCTGTTTACTGCTTTGACCCCCGTGACTTCGGTAAATCAACATCAGGTTTTGACAAGACAGGACCTTATCGGGCAAAGTTCTTGCTAGAATGTGTCTCTAATTTGAGACAGAGTCTCCAGGAACGAGGTTCAGATCTTATTGTAAGGATTGGAAAGCCTGAAGAAGTGCTTGTAAGTTTAGCAAAGAGCGTTGGAGCAGATGCACTATATGCCCACCAAGAGGTGTCTTCTGAAGAGGCGCAATGTGAGAATAATGTCTGTGCAGCACTAAAAGAGGAAGGAGTAGATGTGAAATACTTTTGGGGAAGTACATTGTTTCACAAGGATGACTTGCCATTCAAGCTTGAAGAGATGCCAATAACTTACAGTGCATTTCGTGAGAAGGTACAGAATGTAAATATTCGTCAAGCTTTGGAAGCTCCCAAACAGCTGAGGGGTGTTCCGGCTCGCGGAAATGTAAAACCTGGGGACATTCCATCACTTCAAGAACTTGGCTTGAGACCTATATCTGCAGAAAAACAGGTCTTTACAATCATTTCTGATTGATTTCAAGAGTTTGTACTTTTAATACCTAGAATCATGTTAGAGTTGTCTTTGGATTATGGAGTGTGTATATATGTTTATTGGTTATCATAAGTATTTAAAGTCTGTGCACCTTATCAAACGGTCTACTATCATGTTGAGTAAATATATATTCAAATCATAGTGTACTCACAACTGTACATGATAGAAAATAGACCAGTATAGTGTTTAAGTAAAAGTATATCACTTAAAACCATTGGATAAGTAGTGTTTTTTAAATGCTTAGGGCTCACACTAGAAATGTTTCAGTAACTGAACCCAAACATTTTAATTTGTTAGAGGATATTGTAGGGCCCACATTAGAAGTTTTTTTTTTTTTTTGTTTTGATTCAGTACTAAAAATGTGTCATTACTGAATCAAAATTGTTGAGATGATGTTATAGAGGGCTCTGACTATACCCACTCTTACCGTGGATAGGGCTGTTGATCCATGAACAAGTTACTAAGGCCAACTCAGTAAAGGCATGTGTATTGTGAGCAAATTGAAAGTCCAAATAAGAGGAAGACGCAATGTGAGGATGGGTGGGGATTCCCTACATTTCAGCTGCCTCCAAGATGGTGTAGTGTATATGAGTGGGACCCTTGTTGTGGGAGCACCGTAAGCACTCTGTGTATGGGATGGGACTGTCATGCAGAGATGGAACTTCCAAGTGCATAGGGATTGTGTCATTGAGCGATCGAGATAGAATAGGATCAGTGAGAGATGATGTAGAGATAGAGAAGATTGGATAAGAGAATGGATTTGTGGGTGCGTGTTATGTGGAATTTGAGATTGGGATTCATTGATAACAAACTCATCAGAAGTATGGTGTAGAGCAATGTATCATGTATAGGGTCTTCCACTTCTAGCTCAATTTATTCTACCTCTAGATCATCTTGTTAAATTTACATATTAGTACGAGTTTGGGTTGTAAAGAAATGCTCGTCTATAGAATACAAACACAACCGTACGACACAAGAAACATAGTTAGGGTTACAGTTGATGTTGAGACAATGAACACAAGAGAGAATGAAATCAGAATAATGAATGAATAAGTACAATGCTAAATGCAGCAAACACTATGCAAGGTGAAAACTGACCCCCAAACTCTTATGTCTCAGGGACTGGGGCAGAAAGTATGAGTAGAAGAGTGTGTTGTACTTTGATGGATCCAAGATGCAACACGTAACCTCTGAATGTGTCTGGCAGCTGGAAATGCAGCCTGTGATGGCCGGAACCAGTGACAGACAGCAGGCAGCAGACGATGTAGAACAACAAAATGAAGGTATGTTAATGATGTGGCAGTTGTACGGATGTAGACGGATGCAAAACACAGATTTTGATGACATGGCAGATCAGACAAATGCAGAAATCAGTCAAACGCAGCAGTAGGGTGGCAGGCTAACAGGTGGTACGACAGTAGCAAACAGTGTAGTAGTAGTAATTGCATGCTGCTCTAGCCCAAACAATAATTGCCAGCTGGTAGAAGGCTCCAAAACCCGGATAGTAATTGCCAGCTAGTAGAAGGTTCCAAAACAACAATAGAAGGCTTGTATACAAGCACTAGATAGACAACAATGGGCAACAGCTCCAGCTAAGATACCCTCTGTGTACGGGGTGTGGACAGCAGTAAGAAGTCACTTGCAAGCTGAGAAAACAAGATTGAGGCTGAGTGGTTGGCAGCTTGTCTATTTATAGATGGTTGGGTCTTCCCAAATTTAGCTTTGGCTTCATAGTTGTTAGGTATGAAGGGTATGATATGGTACGGTATGATAAAATATGGTACTAAATGGTACCTTATGATTTTATAAGGTACGGTACAGTATTAGTACAAAAAAACTTGATCAAAAAAACCATAAATCATTAAATATAGAACAGATGTTTAAAGTGGAAATAGCCATTTCATTACAAATTAAGATGAGTACATGAGGGTGGCCCTCATGGTTGCATGTGCTGTGTGACATGCGATACAACTGGAGTCTAGTATATACATGGACAATGCATCATAGTGGCATGTGGATACAATGATAGTAGATATAAAAGAGAGAGAGACCTATGAATCTATGATGGGGCATCACTATCATCATCATCAGAACCATTTGAGGGTTCATCTAGAGAGTGTGAAGATGGCTTCTCTACACATAGATGATGGGACACTCATAGTCATTCTCACTGATGAGTCTACTATCATCATCAATTGATAGCTTAGGGCTGTGTAGACAAGTGGGAGATGTCATCATGAGGCCCGGGATGGGAGCTACTAGAGCCCTGCCTTTTCTATGTCTGCAAGCCACTTGAACCACCCCTCCTTGATGTTGAAGGATGTTGAATGACCATACCCATGCTACCACCTACTCAAACTCGTCACTGACGAGTACGCTATTTGCGAGTATCATGAGTATATGCTTCAATAAGCTCTCTATAGAGCTCTAGAAAGAACATCTCCTCATCCTTATCCACCTCTTGACGTGCACTCAGAAGAGTGTTGCCTGTCAACTTGAATGTATCAACATTCACGTACACAATGTACATAAGATTGTAAACGCTAAAAGTCTAAATTGTAAAGTGTAAATTTTAAAGTTTAAAAGTGTTTACTTGCTTTGGACTACCCATGCTTATCATAGCCCTCATCATGTGTAAGTTAGTGTGAGAATAGACTAGCCGCTCTAACTGTCATGTGCTAAGCATATTGCAAATCTTCATGTGAATGAGAGAATAGGCACTCCGATGTCTCTTATATGCATTTGAAGAGCAATTCTGAGCAAGTACTATTATGGTTAAGGGTTGTAGGGTCTCCAATGCATATCCAAAGTTTTACCACCAGAATATAGGCTTCACAAGTGACTCCTCCAACAAGTGGGAGAGGCCAAAGCCACATGTCTTCTTTGATTTGCAAAGCATCGTAGCTCCTCCAGTAGTGCATCGTGGTCATCCACAGGGACCACACTAGTCAAATAAGTAAGCTGGTCCGAATGGAGCTCTCTATTGTCCATGACCACCAGCAACTTGTAGGTTGGATATACCAATGTTGCAAAACCATGGATGGACTTATGCAGCCATGTCTATCTTCTCTTTGCTATCTCTAAAACATGTGCATGCTGTGTCTTTGTGATCACCATGCAAATAGATTTTTTCACAAATGTCTCTTTAAAGAAGTGAAGGAGAAGGCCCATGGTGGACCCCTTGCAATCACTCATACGTAACACCCTATAAAAGAGAGTCATTACAATGACAATGGCACATAAATTTTGCCAAAATGTTCATTGAGGTACAAGCGCTGCATGGCTTTGGCCTCCTTTGTCTCATGCTTATCCCACTCATTCCATAGAGTAGACACCAGTGTCTAGGGCGGACCGCACCTCATAAAGGTGCTTGAGTAATAACCACACATAAGCAAAGCAAGTTGAAGAAGGCTTCTTTAACTCAAGTATCCTATACTCGTGATACATCACAAGCACCTTTACCTTAACTGTGAAGAAGGTGACAATTGATGTGGCTTCGCGGACAAGCCTCTTCACCTACTTAAGCTTCCCAATGTCCTCCATGAGCAAGTCCAAACAATGACTTGCACATGGAATCCACACAATCGTGGGGAACTCAGCCTCAAGGAAATGGCCCATGCGTCAACAATTTAATGCATTGTCGGTAATAACTTGCACCACATTCGAGGGTTCCACTGACAATCACATTATAACACACACACACACACACACACACACACACACACACACACACACAGAGTTGACTTACTCCCTTGGGAGGACTTACTTCCTTGGCATATGGCAATTTCCTCTGCATCTTTGCCATGACTTTTGTAACTCTTTTGTCGTTTAGTACTTTATAAATACAATATCCATTACGAAAAAAAAAGAGTTGAGCCTTAAAAAATTCAACTATTAAGAATCAAGAGAGAGAGAGAGGCTTAGGGGAAGAGAGAATCGAGAGATAGAGAGGCTCGGGGGGAAGAGAGAATCGAGAGATATTAGAGAGAATTGGAAGATAGATAATTATGAACAATGAAAAAAACAAATTTAAAAGACAATGTATACCTCAATGATAGCTTGTCGAATGTGGCAATAGATGAAGGTGCCTACTGTTTTCTTGCCCCTCTTGCTAGTGTCTATGGCCCACAAAAAGTAAGTGCCGAGTGGACATGAGATGAGTATGTTAATGATACTCCGTTTCTTACGATCACTCCATTTGTCGGTTAGAATGGAGTAACCATATTTAATCCATGCGGCCAAATAGGATTAAGGGCTCTATCAATCCTCTCCTCCTTATTAATTTTTTTCGTCCTCATGTCGTTTGTGACATCGGTTCATCCTTCACATGGACCCACATTGATAATGGCTTTTACCATCTTCTTCCATTGCTCTTGCTTTAGGATATTGAATACAAGATTGTATTCAATCATTGTGTGCGCAATTTCAAGGTCTGTAAGTCATTGACTTTCTCTAAGAAAGGCAACTGATCCATACACATAATCGGGAGCTTGAGAGAGAGAGAGGAGATTGCCTCCTTGTTGCTACATGAGCCTCCACTCTTCGTCTTTTGCTGGAGTCGGATGCAGACATGGAGTCCCTACCACCAATGGTGGAGACCTCACCTGCATTGGTTGAAGATACACCCACATTCGATGCTTTCTCATTGGTGGACATAGGTATTGATGCCTATACGCCACTTCCTTCTCCTCTAGTGGATCCCCCTTTCATATTGACGAGAATCTCGTCCGTTATGTTTTGAGGGATTTCCTTGTATGGAGCAACTTGAAAAGATGTTGGAGGAGTTGGGTCACACCACTTATGTAGCGCTTCCCAGAATACTTGCACGTCAAATGGTGGGAGTTAGTCTTCTTTGCGTCTTTCTCCATAAGGGTGGTTTATAAGCTAGAGAAGAGAGTGGAACAAGAGAGGAATTCAAAGTGGAAGAAGAGAGAAGGCTCAAGAGTGTAGAAAAGAGCATCCAAGGCTAGAGCATGGGATCCAATGGCAATTGGCATCCGATGAGCAATGGGCATCCAATAGTAAGTGGCAATGGGCCGCCAAGTGCGCCACACAGGTAGAAAACATGACGAACACATGAGTAGAAAGTGCAGAATTGACTTTGACCGGGACGTGGAATGTAGTAGACATGGTGTCCAAAAAGTGGCGATTTTCATACGGAATTATATGGAATTGTACTAACCATACCATATGGATCGTATGGAATAAACAAGTCTTATGTATGAGGGGAACTATGTTTGGCATATGGGACATAGACACTCTAGGAATGTGTTTCTTTTAATGAAAGTTTCAGTAATTTGATTAACTAAGCTCGTTTTGGGGTTGTTTAAGTGGCCAATCAACATGTAATGCATTTTTTAGCTCAACACCCCCTCTCAGGCCTAAAATTGGAACCAGAAAGGGTCTATACTTGCCCAGGTCTACATCTTGTTCTTTTCTCAAAGCGGTCCCACCCCAAAGTAGCCAAGGCATTGGGCAAAGGGTGCACATCGGTTGTCCATCAACTTACCAAGACTATAGAGGTGATGATTAGCTTACCAAGGAAGCCCAAGTGATCACCCTAGAAAGGCCAAGGTATTGGACAAAGGGTGCTTGTAGGTTGCCTAGTGGTCTATTGGAACCTACAAAGGTGGATAGAACCAAAGTGAACTTTGCACTTTTTTTTTTTTGGGTTAAGGGTATCTAACTTTTTATTTGATTTAACATTAAGTGTAGGTTTTCAATCACTTTTTGTCCTATTGATTAATTTTGTAGCACAAGGGGAGAATAAAGGAATGGTCAAACCCATCACATCACAAAATGGATAAGTTGCGGCATGTTTACAAGAATAGAATGTCAGTGTATGGGGTTATGCAAGATGCAATACAGACCATCATGCTAATGCAAAATGCTATGCAATGGTGCTACTTACACAATACCCTTGTAAAGGAATTGTTCACTTGTCTAAGCACCCTTTTACAACCATAGGTATTCAAAGAATGTGGGTAACAATACAAGGTACAAATAATAAATGTGTGTGAAGCAATAATGAACCAAAATCCTGTGACCCTTAAGAGAAGAAGGCTGTGTCCTTTGAAAGTGGAAGGGAAAGCTTGAAGGAATCACCCTCTCCTCGTCAATCCGAAGAAGCAAGGGAGCATACACCCTCGTCCATCTTGGATAGCAAGTATTGAAGAATTGGGCAATTGACCTTCTTTGCTCAACATGTCTGCAAAACTGTCAAATGTAAGCACAAACTCTTGGTGGATGGTGCCTAGTCCAACCTGCTCTCTGGTGAGGTGGAAGTGAACACCATGCCGCATTTGTGGATTGATGATCAAGTTACTAGCTAGTGCAATGGCACTTTGGTTGTTGCAATAGAGGACAATCGGTGAAGCACATGGGAAGTGAAAAATCGTCAGTAATCCCCTTTGGTAGATATCCTTTGTGGTGTCATCTAAGAGGATTGAATACTCTGCCTCGGTTGTGGAAGCAATCACCATCTCTTGCTTATGAGTCAACCAAGAAGTTGGAGCCATGGCCACCAAAGAAAACTTGTAGCCATCGTGAGAACATTGGGTGTTGGGATCTCCAACCTAGGCTGAAACACTATAGCCTTGTACAAGCAAACCATGACCATATGTCAAAAAATCAGAAAAAGTATACTGGGGATATCTCAACACGTGCTTGCAAGAAATCCAATGTGATATTTTAGGTGCATTGAAATATCAATTGAGTAATGAGACAGAATATGGAAGGTTTGGTAGAGTGTGAAGCAACCAAATAAGTTTTTCTACATTTGACCTATAGGTGTGCTCATTGAAGGGCTGATCTAGGAAATCCTTATAAAGCTTTGCAATGGGATCAAGAGGCGTGGCCACTCCATGTCTAATCGATGCAATATTGCTCAACTAATTGAAGGGCGTACTGTTGCTTTGAGACAAAAATATGATCTCTAGAGCGAACTACCTCCATCTCCAAGAAATAGAACAACTGACCAAGGTCAGTTTTCTTAAATGTAGAACAAAGCTAGGCCTTTATATTCGATATGGTAGCAGAATTTGAGCATGTATTAAAGAGATTACCTACGTATAGAAGGATATAGCTGACCTCCCTTGAAGTGGTTTTTACATATATGTTCAGGTCATAAGGGGTTGATTGATAGCCATGAGTTCTAATGAACTTATCCTATGAAATCGAGAATAGAGTGCTTGCTTCAGCCCATAAAGAGCTTTACGGAAACAATGGATCTTGGCTTTATGGTTTGTGAAAGAAAGTCCGAGAAGTTGCTCCACAAAGACCTCCTCCTTTTAATAATCGTTTAGAAATGCACTTTTGACATCCCTTTGATAGGGTAGCTAATCATGGCGAGCGGCTAGTGCAACCAATAGATAGAATGATGTCAACTGGCTAGTGGGTACAAAGTTCTCCTCATAATCTATGCCATGCTTTTGTAGAAAATCTTGCACTACAAGGCTAGCCTTGTATTTATTCAAAGTCCCATCAATTTAGTCTCATAGATCCACTTGGTCTTGATGACTTTCTTGTCACTCAAATGATCCATCAAGGTGTAAGTCTCATTTTGGTCAATGCTCTCAAGTTTCTTTCCCATAGCTTGTCGCCATTAGGGATGCTTTTGAGCCTCATGTCAACTCTTCAACTTAGAATGCACTATATAGTCTATTGTAAAGGTAGACGCAAATGATACACTAGGTGCAAGTGGGATAGAACTTCTAGGGCCCTCCAAAGTAAATCCAATGAAAGAATCCTCAAATCCCACATGGTCTGTTGGTATTTGTGAGGTAATAAGTGAAACCAGCCTTCCTTTCGTGGATGGGTGGTAATTCCCTAATTACAACTTAATCATAGTAGTAACATTTGTTACAAAACTGAGAAACACAAATAACTTACAATCTTGGACAATGGACTCCTTGTTGGCCCCAAAACTGGCGCCCCTTTCAGTATTTATTTAACTTAATTGAAGAAGAAGTTGATATACAATGGGATTCTCCCAATCCCTTTTGGTATTCCAACTCCCCTTGCTATCCAAAATGACCAACAAGTCTTCAATTCGATTTGCCTCTTGATTCAGGCAGTCAATTGGCCTTCACCCTCTTTGATGGAGATGGAAAATACCCCAAATTCACTGATTTGCTGGTCCCTCCACTTGAATTTGACTAAAAACAGCTTCAGCCCTGCTGAATCCAAGTCTTGGAGCTTCCAATTTTTGGCATGCTTCACGAGGCTGCTACTAAACCCTAATTTCTGTTGTAGATTAGGGTTTTACAGTAGAGAAATCTGAAATTTCTCAGCCTCTGGTGATCTTAACGTTGCAATCTTTGGAGCAAGGCTGTAGATGTTGGGGGTAAAGGCGCCTTTGCCTAGTTGCCCGTGTATTACTACACTGATAGTACCCGTGCCTACATACTGTAGGCGGCGGGCGGTCGTCACTGTCACTTCATTCTTTATTCTTTCAATGATATTTGAATAAAGGGAAGGCCAGTCACACATTGTGACTGTTGGAGTTCCCACATTTGGAGTCTCTCTCTCTCTCCTGCTCCCACACCTTCCACCATAGCTCTTGCTTCCACTTGTGCTTCCACTTCAAGGCTCACCTCTCTTCAATTGGTATGAGAGCCTTCTTCTTCGCAAGCTCATTCAGTACACCCTCAACTTCCATTCGAATACCTACAGTAGTCATCTCTTTGTTGGCAGCCATAGTCACTCCGTTCGAGCTTCCTATTGGTTGCATTCTTCTTGGGCTCGAGTAAGTCTCATCATAGCCCTCACCCTGCTGGTGCAGAATCACGTTGCGTGGAACAGGCCTTTTTTTAGCAGCAGCTTAGGTTTTTCATCGTCTACAACATATCTTTTTCATTGGGCAGCTATACAAGCACTGATACACTTGGTTTTGATGCTTGGCATTGATCCTTCCACTCTTGGCATTCGATTTGAGCGTTAAGCTTCAGTTTTGGACTGTTATAACAGTCCACAGACTGTCATAAAATAGGGCAGCACTTATCTTTGATGTCTACACTCATTGCCATTGGTTGGATGATGCCCGGTTGATGCTTATATATTTGGGGATGCTATATCATTGCTTTGAGTTGATTTTGGACTGATTTAACCACTTCATTTACTCTATTTTGGCTGAGGTTTGCTTGCTGGAAAAATAGGGCAACACCCTGTTTGATGCTTCTATGATCAGCTTTGTTGGTCTTATGATGCCCGGTTATGCTGGGGTGATGTCTATATGTATGGGAATGCTATGCCCGTGTTATGGGTTGGTTTGGAGCTGATTTTGGTACTGAAATAGCTTGGTTTGACAGTGTACTCACTGCTGTATACAGCAGGCTTGAACCTCTTTTAACATGGATTTTACATGCCTATTGCTCTTGGCTATGATTCGGGTGTTCTATATGTACTACTGATGTGTACCATTGATGCTAGTACATTGGTATATCATATACCCATGATTTGAGGTGGCGTTGAGCTTGATTTGAGGATTGATTTACTCAGCTTTGACAGTGAATTTATTGTTGTAATAACTAGGGCTGAAGACTATTTAGTCAGTGTATGCTCTACCTATTGCTTATGGGTGCTTCTTGGGTGATTCATTTGACCATATGAATGTATATGGAGGTTGGAAAATGCTTTGTTTTGGTTTTGAAATACTTTTGAGCAGTGATTAAGCTCTGTTTTGGTCTACACTAACTAGCATTGGACTATTGTTGCCATTCTTTGTGACAGTTTTTGCCTATTGTCTATGCTTGACATCTAGGATTCATGCTTTGATGCTTATGTCAGAAATGGATGCTACTTGGAATGTCTATGTTTGATTGACATTTGGGGCTTCATTTGTGATTGCATTTGAGCATTTTGGAGATCTTGGACACTCAATTTGGTTGCCAGCTACTCGACTTGAGAAGCTTCAGTGCTTTATGCTTTGAGGACTTGAGTTACTTTGGGATTTATGCTCGGGATGTATCCTACTTGGATGTCGGATGTCTGATGATATGTACTGGATGTATTTGAGCAGTGCTTGCTCGGTCTGTATGTGACTTTCCTTCTAGTTGGAGATTCTGGCTCTATTTGGATGTACATAGAGCTTTGACTTTGCAGTTGAGCTTGAGATCGTGGGACATCGACATGCATTTACTCTCTCTGTGCTTCATGTATGGAATTCATGCTTAGTGGGCTGATTTGACCCTACTCTTGGGCAAGCACCTATCTCTATCATGGTGTTGTCAGTTATGTATGCATCTTGAATGGCTCTATATTGAGCTTTACTCACACTGCTCTATCAATTGTGCCTGTGCTTGGTCTCTTTTGTTACCCGAGACTTGTTACATGCATGACTTTTACGTCTATGAGATGTATCTTGTGGCACCTTGCTTGGTTGGCAGTTCTTGGTTCCCATTTCTCTTTTTCATTCACTGTTATATGCATTTGCTTCGTGGCAGTTGCAATTGGTCATGTATTAGTGATAGCTCCACTTTTGACTTCTTTTACCTACTACTGCAATTTATTACAATAAGCTGTAAATTGCAGACTGTGAGCATTTATGGAGGGCAATCATTACTGTTTGATACCCTTTTGGTTATATTTGGTGGATAGCTGGTCATTTTAGTAAATTGTCTTATTTTCAGCTTGTTTTGGCATGTTTCCTGCTAATTACAATAGCTTGTTTTCTGCATAGTTTGCCTCTGTTTAACTCATTATGGCTGGTCATCTCAAAGATACAACTTTGATTAACATTTCCAAGTTGGATGGCACCAACTATGGCTACTAGAAGTCTCAAATATGGCAGGTTTGGATGCAGAAATTGCAGATTAAACCACTAAGAAACAAGGGTATTAAACCTAAGAATATGGATGATGATGATTGGGCTATTTTAGATGCACTGTGCAAGTCCACTATCATTTTATCACTCTTTGAAGAGGTCCACAATCATGTTGTTGAAGATGAAGATCATAGAGCATAGAATCTAAAGGAAAAGATTCAGGAACTTTGAGCCCTACTTCGTAGATGTATTGGCTTAAACAGTTGATGGATCTCCGCATGAAGGATAGGATCCCATTGTTTGCTCACTTTAGCCAGTTTCATTCTATTATGAAGGATCTACTTCAACAGGATATCGAGTTTCAGAATAATCTGTATCCTTTGTTTCTACTTGGCATTTTATCGGAGTCTTGGGATGTATTTCGCACTGCAATCTATATCGATAAACTTAATGGGTTGAAATTGAAAGATGTAGAGAGTGCTCTTTTGATTGAAAAAATTAATAAGAAAAAATATTGATGCTTTCCACAATTCATATGCTTTATCTGTTAGAGGTGGCAGAAGTGGCAAGAAAGATAATGATCGTCATGGGAAGGACTCTTAGAAGTTTTGGTCTAAGTCACATGGATGGAGTAAGTCCTGTGGATGTAAGTTTGATCTTACATGCCATTATTGTGGGAAAGCAAGACATATACGGCCGCAGTGCTATAAGATACGTGATGACAAGCGCAAAGAAAAGGGAAAAGATAAAGTGCGGGAGAATCCAATGATCGTAGTATTATACCTATAAAGTCCAGTGTAAAGATTGAGGAGATAAATATCATGCAGCTTGAGGAGTATGATGGTGACTATATATGAGCAGCCTGTTTATGTGATGGCTCCCAGCTAACTGAGGCTCAGTCTATGCATGCACATTGTTGGCTCTTGGATTTGGGTGCGTCTTTTCATGTGACCCCCTACCGCAAGTAGTTTTATATCTATCGTAGTGTATTTGGTTTTGTGCGCTTAGGTGATGATTGGTCTCTTGCTATTGTTGGCATTGGTGATGTCACTCTACAGTTTTTCTCTAGTTGCACTTTTGTTATGCATAATATACGTCATGTACTTGTATTAACTAAAAGCCTTATGTCTATTGGGCGGCTTGATGATGCAGATTATCATATGTGCTTTGGTAATTCTACGTGCAAGATAACTTGTGGTAGGCTTGTTTTTTGAAGAGGTGCCAAGTTTGATAACCTCTATCCCTTAGTTGTATCTGATACTATTGACCATGTTTTGTTAGTGGGTTCTATCGCACATGTATCTCTCTGGCATGCTCGTCTTACGTATATGTCACTTAAAGGAAAAAAAAATACTTAGTGCTTTGCAGTATTTTCCGTCTTTTGACTACTTTCATTTTGAGTTGTGTGATCATTGTTTATATGGCAGTCAGACTAGGAATTGGCATAAAAAGTTTAGTATTCCACGCATGGGCGAGCCTTTTGCTATTGTGTATTTAGATGTATGTGGACCCATGCCTTGTTAGTCATAGTACATTGTTACATTTATTGAGGATTATTCATATAAGATTTGGGTTTATCCCATAAAGCAGAAATTTGATGTCTTGGCCGTCTTTTAGCGTTGGCTTGCTCTCGCAGAGAATCAATCTGGGCATAGACTGAAATGCCTAAGGATAGATAATGGGGGAGTACATCTCACATGCCTTTGAGCAGTTTTGTGACAAGCGGGATATTAAGCGTTAGTTGACCGCCCTTTACATCCCTCCTCAAAATGGTATGACTGAGCGCATGAATAGGACTATCTAGAAGAGGGTCTGCAATATGCTTAGCCATATAGGCTTACCACAACATTTTTGAGCTGAGGCAATCTCTATTGTTGTGCATCTCATTAATATGTAACACAAGGGTGATTGTCACTCCTGGGATAGGGCTATGTAGTCTGAGATTGACTCATTGTATAAGAATCATATGTGGGATCTCGTTTCCTTGCCTAGTGGCAAGAAGGCTTTGCCTTGCAAGTGGGTGTACAAGTTGAAAAGTATCCCTGGCCACCCCAAGCTGGCCTATAAGGCTAGATTGGTTGCTAAGGGTTTTAAGCAGGAACATGGTGTTGACTTTGATGAAGTCTTTTCTCTTGTGGTCATGATGACTACCCTGCGCTTAGTCCTAGCTTTGGTTACCTAACTTGACTTGGATCTTTATCAATTGGATGTTAAGATGGCTTTTTTACATGGGGACTTACATGATGAGATATACATGGAGCAGCCTAAGGGTTTTCAGAGCCTGGTAAGGAATACCTAGTGTGCAGACTGAGAAAGAGTCTTTATAGTCTAAAGCAGACACCTAGAAAATGGTACCGCAAGTTCAATGCTTTTATGCAGTCACAGGGCTACAGTCATAGTGCTATGGATCCGTGCTTGTATATGAAGAAAGCATGTGATGGTTCATTATTGATTTTGGTACTCTATATGGATGGCATACTTTTTGCAGGGAAAGCTCATGATGAGCTAGATGCTCTTAAGGCTGAGCTCAAAAAAAGCTTTGAGATGAAAGATCTAGGACATGCCTCTCATATACTTGGTGTGCACATTATGCGTGATAGGTCTTAGGGACTACTCTATCTATCATAGAATGAGTATATCCATAAAGTCCTTGAGCGCTTCTGCATGCAAGATGTGAAGCCCATTGGCTGTCCATTGCTTTCTCATATGAAGGTATCACACGTCAATTGTCTGCAAACAGATGAGCAGAAGGTTGAGATAGCGAAGAATCCCTATGCATCTGCAATGGGCAGTCTTATGTATGCCATGATAGCCGCCCGTCCAGATATTACTTTTGCAATTGGTATTGTGGCATGTTATATGGCTACACCTGGCAAGAGGCATTAGGATGCTGTGAAAGATATCATGAGGTACTTGAAGGGCACTGCTGATATGTGCATTTGTTATGGCAGCTAGGATACAGGAATCGTGGGGTACATTGACTCTGACTATGTAGGACATGCAGACAGTAGGAAGTTCATTTCTGGCTATGTGTTCACTTTTGTTGGAGGTGCTGTTTCATGGATGTCTAGGATGCAGAAATGCATGGCCTTCTTCACTATAGAGGTTGAGTATGTCGTAGCCACTAAGGTTTGCAAGGAGGCCATTTGGTTAGGCCGTTTGGTTGTTGACATTGGTATGGCAGATACTATCCCTACATTGCATTTGGATTCTCTGAGTGCTATCCAGTTAGCCAAGAATTTGGTCTTCCATGTGAAGATGAAACACAAGTTGAGATATGACTTCATGCATGAGGTCGTTGAGGACAAGACTATTGATCTTGTGAAGATCTCGATTGACCAGAATCTTGCAGACTTGCTCACACGAAAAGTCTCTCAGTGGAGCGTTTTGCCTTCCTTAGGAAGATAATGGGCGTAGTATGAGATGACGTCTTTCCTTATCCTGTTGTACCTATGTACAATTGTACTTTTTTCTTTTTTTCCTCCTCATTGAGGCAGATTCGCCTTTAAGTGGAAGGTTGTTGGAGGTAAAGGCGCCTCTGCCTAGCCTCGTGTATTACTACACTGACAATACCCGCGCTTGATTGCAGGTGGCGGGTGTCCATTATTGTCACTTCATTCTTTATTCTTTCAGTGACATTTGAATAAAGGGAAGGCTGGTCACACCTTGTGACCGTTGGAGTTTCCACATTTGGACTCTCTCTCTCTCTCTCTCTCTCTCTCTCTCTCTCTCTCTCTCTCGCTCTTGCTCCTTCCACTATAGCTCTTACTCCCGCTCGTGCTTTCACTTTAGGGCTCACCTTTCTTCAGTAGAAAGGCTGGGGAGATGAGAGAAAATGTTGAGGAGAGAGAAAATTTAGACCTTCTTCGCGAAGAATTGAAGAAAATCCGTTGTTTACTGTTGCTGCCCTGTCTCAACAGCTTATAGATGCAAATAATTGAAGAAAATTAGTCATTTACTACTGCTGCCGTATCTCAATAACCTGTAGATGCTGTCACTTTGCTATTGATTGCTCTTCTCCTACCCCTGGCTACCTGTGAAGGTCCTCCAACGGCTGGAAATTAGACCAGCAACATCTCCTCCGTCTCTCACAGGCTGAATACCCAAAAAATCCCCCTCTCCAACTTCTAAAGATGTTTTTCAGTTTCTGTGGATGGGTGGTAACACGAGTCTTGCAGAGGGGGCTCGAGTGCTGAAGACTTTGCAAGTGGGTTAGAGTAGATAGTGGATTTGGTGCAGATGGCGCTATCTCCAATATGGTAGGTGGAGGGATCCACTTAGAGGCCGATGTAGGGCCATGTATAATATCCCTCTCATAAAAATCGGGATCTCTCTAGACAATCACCTTGTTTGTTAAAGGATCAAACAAACTATAGTTGTTCGTCTTTGAAGAACGGACAACTAAAATAAGGAGATTAGTCTTGAGAGTGAGTGTTCTATCTTATTGTCAGGAGTGTGCATATAAGCATGATACTCCAAGACTCTAAAATGGGAAATGACAGACTGAGAGCCAAAAAATGCCTCGAAGGGGGTCCTTTGAAGAATTGTTGTAGTCAGGCACCAGTTGAAGATGTATATTGAGGTGTGAATAGCCTCGACCCAAAGGTGCTTTGGAAGCTCTGCTGTGAATAGCATAGAGTGTGCCATGTTCGTTTCAATCCGGTTACTACACTCTACACCTCCATTTTGAGAGGGGGGAGTTGGTAGAGGTGAGCTTGTGAGAGATGCCATGCTCTTGTAGAAACTCGATAAACTTGTGAAAGGTAAACTACTCATCACTAGAATTGCTCCTCATACATCCTACACGACGACCGGTTTATATGTATTAGAAGTACTTATGATGATAATTAGGTGAATGCGTTATATTTATGCTTTAGAAAATACACCACCATGTATGTAGAAAAATCATCTGCTATTAAAAAGAAGTACTACATGCCATTAAGGGTGAATGTCTGCCCACAAAAATTAACATATTAATCTTAGAGGTGCCTAAAATCTGTGTGGTCTGATGAGGAAATGGAGTGTGGTGTTGTTTTTTGAGGTGATATGCTGGACATATATCCTTGGATAGTTTTAGGCGTGGAAGGTCCTTAACCATCTAATGGCATGACAACTCATAGAGTAAACCATACCCAAGGTGTTCCAAGCGATAATGCTTAAGGCGCTCATTGTTTGTAGGCACCCATTGTGGTGGCTAAAGCCTAGAAGTGGTAGACCTCCGAGTCTTTGGTGGTCGGTTGGGAAAGAAACTGTGTCATCATGAAGAGTCACTAGGTGGTGCTTTGCTGCATGTAATCACTAAACAAATATGAGAATCTATGCCCTTGATTGTGGTCATTGTAAAGAAAACTACTCGTCTCAATTGGCAAAGCTGCTGAATGGACGAAAGGTTCACCCCAAGTTGGGGGGCATAGTATAAATTGTCCAGCGAAGTGAGATTCCGTCAAGATTGTTCCCACATCGAACGATCCCACTCGCAAGGGCTTGGGAGAGAAAAATGTCTTGGATGGGGGTCACACGATGAGTGGCTCCACTTAAGTGAGGATGTGCTTGGTTGGGTATAGTGGGCCTCTGTGGTTGCCTCATCAAGAGGTAGCTCATGAATGTGGATTAAGCTTGAAGCCTTAGATATGTCTACAGAGATGAGACGAGCGCCATGTCTTGCAAACTAGTCAGATAGGCCCTCTGGAGTTGAGAACGAGGCTCGTTGTGATGTTTGGCTGATTGATGGCAATGTGGGTCTAACCTTGCCATTGTTATGGGCACGACAAGTGGTCTTCGAGAGCGAGGAGATTGCTCTCACAACTTACAAGGGAAGAACTTGAAAGAGAAATTGAACTAGAGCTCGATAACAAGAGAACTCAATTACAAGAGATTCTCACAAGAGTGTGGCTTGATTACAAGACAAGACTAGAACAAGACAAGAACTTGAAGAGGACTTACCTCGCAAGAGTCTCATAACTGGTGTTGGCAAGATGAAAGGGCTTGTAGCACACGACTCCTATTTATACTATAGTCTGGGGAGGTTAAGGGGAACACATATCATTACAAGAGGATGCCACATGGCATGATTGGTCGATACATGGCATGACATGCATACTGACACATGGCATGGTAACATCAACGGTCCGGATATTTTCCAGAATGTTCTAGAATCTTCTAGAAACTTCATGGAACCAAGTTTTCCCTAGCTTGCATATGAACCAAGGGTTGTCCTTGCTTAATGTAATGGATGGTCAAGCAAGGATGGCTCTTGGTCGGTATGCAAGTTGGGATAGCCCTTGGTTCCATGAAGTTTCTAGAAGATTCTAGAACATTTTGGAAAATATCTCCATCATCACTTATGTCATTGGGAATGTTAGTGAGCCATGTGTCAGTATGCATGTCATGCCATGTGGTATCCTCTTGTTTTCTGACAATGTTGGCAATATCAGTTTTTTTGTGATACATTTTGTGACCTCAGTTTTAAGGATGACTAGGAGTTCCTTTGTGTCTCACTTATTTGGTTTTGCTGTTGAGTTTGCTTTTGTTTTTGGTTTTGTTTTGAGTTTTCTTACCTTGTCCTTACTGCCACTTCTTAGAAGAAACAACAAGAGCTTCCTCTACAGAGAAAGCACTATGAAATTGATTGAATAGTTGAGAGTAACATAGGAGTTGACACTCAAATTCATTGAACGTAGGCATGGTGGACCAGGGTTGCATTCCGTCCGCGGATGGATCCATATAGTATAATCCATCTAGCATGGTTGCATTTCATTTGCGGGTGAAACTATCCCGTTCGATCCGTCCAATCCGGTCGGATCCGTCCGGTTTGGTATGGACCTACGCGGGTGACCATTGCTTGGGGTTAAAGCTGACCGCTTTTGCCTTTTTTTTTCTTCATTCTTTTTGCCCGTTTTTTTTCCCCAAAAAGTTTCTCTTTTCAAATTGTTTTGGGCCTTTATAAACTGCACCCTCCCACTTCAATCTTCACACACAATTTTTAAGCCTACCGCCTTCTCCACTCAAGCCTCATTGCTCAAGCCTCTTCCTCAAGCTCACGAGTCATCTCGCTCTCTTCCTCTTCCTTGCAACTTCCAAGTTACCACCTTCTCTTCGAAGTTCCTCTTCCTATCTTCCCACCTCTTTCTCTTCCTTGCAATTTCCAAGTTCCATCTCCCTCTTCCTCCTCTTCTTTCTCCATTACCACTTCCAAGTTACTCCAAACCACCTTCTCTTACCACATCCTCTTCCACCTAACTATCTACACCTTGATCTCTCCTACCACCTCCATCTCTTCACCATGCCTAAAGCCCTTGATGAGGCCTTTTCTCTTCACACCTCACACCTTGAGAAAGCCACGAATTGCACCTATGCCTATCGTTGGACTTGCAGGTATGCCCAAGACTTGTGACTTACCCAAGACTCCTTTTTTAAGCCTATTGTACATGTCTTGAGACCTATAGATGAAATTGGAGTATACATTTTGTCTCAACCACTTGTTATGTTCATGAAGTATTGTTGAAACTTGAAACTTGACTCTCATGTGTATTTGTGATATTTAAAGGTTAGAACTAAGACTCTCATGTTAAAACAAGTAATATTTACTATACTATTCCTTAATTTTCTATGTATTTTTTAATGACCGTACGAAACACCGCCAACATTTTTTTTGTGTACATGCGGTACCATACAAAGTCCACAAATTGGATGGATCATACCTAACTACCCTGCCATCTAGTCTGGTTTGATGTGTACAATCCGTCTAGTTTTTGTCCTTTTTTGGGTGAGTTAAAAAAAATAGTTTTTGGTTGTACCCCTTTGCTCTTTATCCTCATTGAAATCTACCTATACCTCATTTACCACCACCTCCTCTTCTTCTACCTCTCTCTTATAAGCTCCTCTACTCTCCTCGAATCTCCTCCATCCACTTCTCTCTACCTCTACCTCTACATCCTCCTCTTCCTCTTATATCACTGTTCACATCCTGTTTGTAGCTCTATTGCAATTTCCCCTTCCTTTACCTCCTCGTCTTTCCCTTCCGCTATCTCTACCTATATCTCTATATTCTTTACGCCTATCACAAATTACAATGAATGTAGTGACACTAGACTCTAGAGTTAAATGAACCAAACTCTAGTTAGGGAGTGGATGCGTGGTTAGACGTACCTTAGACCTTAGTTGCACTTTGTACATTTATTGTGTTGTGCAATCTTTAGCTAATACACTCTCTTGAGCTCACATTATCTATTGTTCACTCTCTCATGTCTCTCTCCTCCATCGCCAATTCAATCTCACACATCTCTCTCATCCATAGCCAATTCAATCTCACTTTATCTATTGTTCACTCTCTCGTGTCTCTCTCCTCCATAGCCAATTCAATCTCACATTTGGTATTAGAGCCCCACATGTGGGTTTCATCTTGTCACCATGAGCTGGTGCCACCTGCTTGTGGTTCGTGCTGCTGCCAGCGTGGCTCAGATCTCGCGAAGGAGGACGAGGAGTTGCTGACATTCAAGGAGTTCCACCACCCTGCACAACTGCCCCAATAGTCTTCCATGTGCTGCCCAGCAGCAGCGCTGCCTTAGCCGGTTGCTGCACCACCATCAATGCTGCCTTTGCCTCAGCCCGCTCTCACCTGTGCCACCAACAGTGCTTCGCTCAGCTGCTCCTGCCGCCCAGACTTTGCCAGTGCTGCCAGTGCTGCCTGCAGCGCAAGCAGTAGTGCAACCTGCTACCCGCCAGTCACTACGCTGTGCCACCCAGTCCCAGCACTGCACTGCCTGCTGTCTTGTTCACGCCGCTGCTCCAGCTCTGCCACCACCGCCCTCACCACAGTGCCGCCCCAGCGTGCGGGTACATCTGCCAATCTGCCCTTTGCCACCATTACCCCTGCATGCTACAATTGCAGCCCTTGGATTGACAAACATCCTTCCTCAGGAGGAAAAGACACCCAAAAATTTGGGGCTTTTGCCCATTTGAAGTCCCGTGTGTGAATCTCCTTCAAAGTCACTAACATTGCACAATTTCTTTGACAATTGTTGGAGAAATTTGGAGCTCCATGATTTTTGGGTTCGTCATGCATTTCAAGGTGCAGTATAGTTGTCAGTTGTTGTTTATGCACATCCCGAAGCAACGTTTCATCGAATCCTAAGCCTGTAAGTATAAAATCTGTTCAATTTCTTGAAATTTTCTAGAGGAAATTTAGGGCTTTTGCAGTTCACACATCCCAAAGAAGCAAACAAGTGCAAGTACATCATTCAGCTGCTGTTTGACACACATTTGGCATAGAAATTGGTGAAATTTTGGGGATTTACAACATTAAATTGCTGAGATTGACTTTTTGGTCATGCATTTCGAGGTACAGGAGTGTATTGTTGTTTTGAACAGTTTTGGCATGTTTTCAAAGCATTTGTAGGCAAATTTTGCTTTGAGACAATTTTGGGCAGTTTTGTGATTGCATAATCTATCTTGTGTTGGAATATTGGTACTTGTGTGTACATTTTGCACTTTAGCTTGGAAGTTTTTGGTTGTAGTTTATACACTTTATTGCAGCAATGGTTCAGCAAGGTCACAGTGACCATAGCAATATTATGGGTGTCCTCACTTAGGAGGATAAATTAGATGGCACCAACTACTCCTTGTGGAGTTTGACAGTGCGCAATTTGCTTGTTGCCAAGGTTGTGAAGAAATACCCTAACGTATAAACATAAACTAAAGCATTGGGGTAACAGCGCAGAGACAATGAACAAAGTGAATCTGAATGAATAAATGAATACTGCATATACAATGCTCATGTAGCAAACAAATTGTGCAAGAATGAAAACCATATCCCAAACTCTTGTATACTCCTGACATATCACAAAATGTAGTAAAGGTAGTCTTCGAGAGTCGAACACCAACAAATGCAGCCAATGAAAGCTGGATTTGATGTAGACAAGTAGTGCGGAGAGAGAAAGACTAAAAGCGTAGGTACTTGAGGAGAGAGAACATTTGGGCAACAGTGCAAGAAGTGTAGGCGACAATTGGAGGAGAGAGAAAATCAGCAAACGCAAATGTCTGATAGGTGGCCATAGGATGTAGATGATGGCGACAACTCTAATAGGTGGTGATAGCAGTAAAAATAGCTCTAGAGGACTAGTTGATAGATGTAGGTGATGGTTGACATTGGAGGAGGCTGGAATTAGGAGCTAGATGGTAGCAAATAGCAAGGGGAAGCTCTAACTGTGATGTTCTCCGTGAATGGGTGTTGGTAGCGGGGATACAGCTCTTGAGACTTGCAAAATCAAAATTGAGGCTGAATGGAGAATAGTTGGCCTACTTATAGAAAGTTTCAAGGCCTTATATCACACACATATTTAAAACTCTCTTGAACCGCGTGTCAAATTAGGGATTTAATTAATTAAGCATTTTTGGGGCTGTTTAAGAGGCTAATTTAGCATTTAATGCTTATTTTACCTCAACTAAGGGTCTTTCGGATTTTGTGATCAGCGATTTAGCCAAACCAAGAGAGTTTGCACTTTAGACGCCTCAAAGAGGGGCTAGAGGATAGCAAGTTGCTCCTCTTGTTGCCCACATTCCTCCTATAGAAGAACAAAGGAAATGAGACTCTAAGGATGCATACCTCATATCTAGTTATGTAAGATCTCAAAGATAGCTTGGGATATCCTTGAGTAGATGTTTGCAACATGCAATGAGGCCAAAATCTCTTACTTGAGAAGATAATTGGTGAATGCACACATGGATAAGGGTAATGCTATGACATCACCTTACGTACATTCAAGATTTGAGAGAGTAGGTGTTGAATATTGATCCGGTGCTAATCGATGAGGAGATGATCAGCATCACCTTGAACTCTCTTCCACAGTCTTGTCTTGGGTTTTAGACTTCACTAAATTGGTCTTTGAGGGAAGCACAATAGCCCCTCACGTTTGTGGAGTTAATTAGCCTCCTTTTGCAGGAGGAATAGACTTCAAAGAACAAGGCTATGAGATTAGGTGATGTAACTATGCTCTCTAGGTATAAAAGCAAGGAAAAATGCAAGCAATAGATGAAAAATCAGCCTAAGGCTGATATAGGACAGCCATTTGGCAAGGCTTCCCATAATTCAGATAAAGGGAAAAAGAAGGGAAAATGCCACTACTGTAAAAAGCCAGGCCATTACATAGACGAATGTCAAAAGAGGTTAGCAAAGGAGGACTCCGACTTGGCTGTCCATACAACATCGGCCACTCGGTGTTTGGATGGTGATGCTACGACCAACTTGGTTGAGGAGGACTATGTATTTTTGACTTTCAGCTATGACATGTCTATGGATGTTCCGGTATTTAATGCTGTTGAAATGCAACATACATGGTATTTTGATAGTGGGGCATCTAGGCATATTACATCACGAAAATCGGATGTATTTGTGCACTTCAAACACTTGGTTGCAAAATTAGAAGCATAAATAGGTTTGAAAATGTAGACCTATGCATGTATCAAGGGGGCGGGGGAAGTATATGTCTTGTACATTTGAGATATTCTTACTTGAACGTGGCATTACGCGTCAAGCCACAGTGAGGATGACACCTCAATAGAATGGAGTGGCTGAAAGAAAGAATCACATACTCATGGAGATGACGAGTTGTATGCTGAAAAGTGAAGGATTGCTACATAAGTTTTGGCTTGAGGGCCTACAATGTATCAATCATATACTTAATAGGGCTCCGGCAAAGGCAATTAAGACGATCACTCCTTTTGAGGCATGGCATGATTGGGAATTGAAGGTTGATTACTTTCGAGTGTTTGGATGTATAGCATATGCTCACGATGCATAAGGAGCTTTGTGGGAAGCTAGATGATAAGGCACTTGAATGTTTTTTTGTTGGATATAGCAAAGGCTATCGTTTATATGATCCTTGCACTTCAAAGGTTTTTGTCAACAAAGATGTCATTTTTACTGAAAATGTAGCCTCTTCTCATGATCAGTTTGAAATGCTAGCCACCTATGAGAATGGTGATGTCTTTGAGGGTCTTTTGCCACTTGCATTAGGATTTGTGTCTCCTGTAAGTGCAGAAACAGATGTATTACAGCAAGCTCTTATTGCTCCACCTGCTGTAGATCAACCCTTGCTCGATCTTGTTTTGCCTCTAGTAGTGGAACAAGTTACTAGTAGTTGAGCAAGAAAGGGCTGCTGTAAATGTAGCAAAAACTGTCCCCAGATGGCTATTACAGACTCTCCAACAGAGTAAAATTGATGCTCCTCTACCTCAACGTTGTAGAAAGGCTACTAGATAGGTTGCCCACGATGCAAGGGGTACATTTTGTGGAAAACCTTGAAGTAGATGCTCTTTTTGATGAGCATGCATTTATGAACGAACTTTTGGATGAGGATGAGCCTACTTCCGTTGATGTGATGCACAACAAGATGTACATTGGTTGCAAGGCATGAAAGAGAAGTTGGACTCTATTGCTACTAATGGTATGTGGGATCTCGTTGAGGTGCCCCCTGGCAAGAAGGCTATTGGCCCTTAATGGGTTTTTAAACTCAAATGCAAGGCTGATGGTTTTGTTGACAGGTACAAGGGACGCTTGGTTGCCAAAGGATATACTCATTAAAAGGGCATAGATTTTGAGGAGACTTTTGCTCCTACATCCCTTGTGAGTATTGTTAGATGTGTTACTGCTATGGCTGCCCATCATGGATGAAAAGTACATTAGTTGGACATTAAGGCAACATTTCTTAATGTTTATGTATCACAACCTCTAGGGTTTGTGGTTAAAGGCAAAGAGCACTTGGTTGGCAAATTGAACAAGGCTTTATATGGATTGAGACAAGCTCCTTGTGCATGGTATTCAAAGATAGATGCTTATTTGAATAGCAAAGGGTTCAAGAATAGTCCAATTGCTCCTACCCTATAAGGCTATATGTCAAGAATGAAGAGGGGGATTTTCTAGTTATCATTCTTTATGTAGATGATATACTGTGCAATGTATCTAAAGAGGATAAAATTGCATATTTTAAGCTCAATTGAAAGATGTCAGATATGGGGCTGTTACATTACTAGTTGGGGATCCACTTCACGCAAAATCAGCATGGTATCATCATGTCACATTCACAGTATGTGGAAAAGCTTCTACATAGGTTTAACATGCGAGATTGTAAACCTATGAGTACTTCTATGGAGCCAGGGTTGAAGCTTTCTATACATGATGGGAGTGAGATGATGGATGTTGCAATTTACATCAAGGCTGTTGCATGCCTTATCTATCTTTGCAACACACGCCTTGACATATAGTTCATAGCATCTGAGTTAAGCAAGCTTATGCATAGCCCATGTACAGCTCATTGGCAAGGTATTAAGCGGATTTTCCATTACTTGCAAGGTACTCTGCCACATGTTGATATTTTTCTTGGGGGAAGATAGCTGTAGACTTGTAGCTATAGGCTTATTACGATTTAGATTGGGTTGGAGTCTTAGACACTCGGCAGTCTACCAGTGGATATTAGTTCTTTTTGGGCTGTTTATGCATTTCATGGCTTAGTAAGAAACAACCTCCAATGGCAATCTCGGCTCGTGAGGTTTAGGGTTTAGGGTTTAGGGTTTCATTGCGATAATGTTGAAAAGCTGTTGTTGGCCTACTAAAATAGCCATAATTTTAGTATTGCGATAATGTTGAAAAGCTGTTGTTGGCCTACTAAAATAGCCATGGAGGTTGTTACCTATAGCTTAGGACCACTAGAAAGACTGCTGCCCCCTTCTTGTTGTCATTTGCATAGTTGTCTCCGTACAATGCACAGTACTGTTCGTATTAAATGATCTGTTTGAATTCATACCTTAACCCTTTCTGGCCACCTTGCTTGTGTAACCTACGTTCTTAGTCCTGTGTTCCACCTGCGGCCTTGTCTTTACTCCTATGCGTTTCGCTTGCGTGTGTGGCACTTTTTGGGGGTGTGGGAAGCCTTGGATACCTCATCCCACCCCCTTTTCCAGCTATGCACTCCCTCTCCCTCCCAACCCTCCTTGGATTCCATCCAGCTGGCAGCCCTCTTTGATTGTTGACCCCTCTTTGACTGTTTGAACTTTGACCCTTCTCTCATTCACAAAAGGTGCTCCTCTCCTCCATGCTTCCACACCAATTCAGCAAGCATTTATCATTCTCATCTTCGTCTCTTGGATCTTGAATGGACTTGTGATTTGTCATTCTCATCTCCCACCCCCTCTCTCCGGCACCCTATCAAAGCATTGGCCATTCTCAAATCTCATCTCCCATCCCCTCTATTCCGCATCCTATCAAAGCATTTGCCATTCTCATTTGCCATCCCCTCTCTCTCACTCTTGAGTCTAGCTCTTTTAACTTTACCCCAACCCTCCGGCCTCTCGAGTCTCCCTCTCTTCAAGACTCAAGTTTCAAGAGTTGAGACTCAAGCATCTCACTCTTCCTCTCTCTCTCTCTCTCTCTCTCTCTCTTCAGGCCTCTTTATTCGTCATCGGCACCATGACTCATGAGAAGCATGAGGCCTTCAATTTGCACACGATCCATGTGGAGAGGGACACAAAGAAGTCCAACTTCCACCATTGGATATGCAAGTATTGTGGAAAACGCTATATAAGTGATGGAGCTTGTCTTCTCCAACATCTTTCCAGGACGGAGGGGCAAGTTGCTCCATGCAAGGAGATCCCTTAAAACATTGCGGAGGAGATTCTCGCCAAGATGAGAGAGGGATCCATAAGAGGAGGAGGAAGTGGCTTATCGGCACCAACTCCTATGCCTACTAATGAGGAAGCACCAAACGTGGGTGTATCTTTCAACCAATGCGGGAGAGGCCTCTATCATTGGTGGTGGGGGATTCACATTCGCATTTGGCTCTGGTAAAGAACAAAGAGTGGAGGCTCATGTGATGTTGGAGAGATAATTCTCTCTCTCTCTCAAGCTGTCGGTCTTGTGCATGGATTGGTTGTCTTTCTTAGAGAATGGCAACGACTTGTGGACATTGAAATTGCATGCACGGTGATTGAGTGCAATCTTGCATTCAATGTCCTAAGGCAAGAGCAATGGAAGAAGATAGTAAAAGCCATTGCCAATGTGGATCCATGTGAAGGATGGACCGGTGTTACATACAACAACATGAGGACGAAAAAGATTGATGAAGAGAAGGAGAGGATTGATAAAGCCCTTGATCCTATTGATAGAGCCCTTGATCCTATTCGGGCCGCATGGATAAAATATGGTTGCTCCATTCTCATCGATGAATGGAGTGATTGCAAGAAACGGGGCATCATCAACATACTTGTTCCATGTCCACTCGCCACTTACTTTTTGCGGGCTATAGATACTGGCAAGAGGGGGAGGAAAACGATGGGCACATTTATCTACCGCCACATTCGACAAGCTATTATTGAGGTTTACATTGCCTTAAATTTGTTTCACTTTCTTTCATTATGATGATTGATTTATGCATAACTATCTAGCTCCCTATTCTAATTTCTCTGTAATATCTTTCTCAATTCTCTCTTTTCCCTTAGATCCCAAGGCCTCCAATCCCCATCTCTCTTCATCTAATTTTTTGAATATTGAAAGTTGAAAGTTGAATCGTCAAGTCTCTCTTTCTCTCTCTAACCTCCAATATTGTTAGTATACTTGTAATTTGTAAATTGTGGTTGTAGGTGTACCCCTCGAATGTGGTGCAAGTTGTTACCGACAATGCATCGAATTGTTGACACATGGGCCGTTTGCTTGATACCGAGTTTCCCACAATTGTGTGGACTCCATGTGCAAGTCATTGTTTGGACTTGTTCATGGAGAACATTGGGAAGCTCAAGTGGGTGAAGAGGGCGGTCCGCCAAAGCTACATCAATTTCCACCTTCTTCACGGTAAAGGCAAAGGTCCTTGCGATGTATCGTGAGCATAGCATAGTGGAGTTGAAGAAGCCTTTTTCAACTTGCTTTGCTTGCATGTGGTTATTGCTGGAGCGCCTTTATGAGGTGCGGTCCGCCTTGCGCCAACCAGTGGTGTCCACTCTATGGAATGAGTGGGATGAGCATGAGATAGAGGAGGCCAAGGCCATGTAGTGCTTGTGCCTTAATGAGCAATTTTGGCAAAGAGTCCATGCCGTTGTTGTTGTGACTCCCTTTTATAGGGTGCTACGTATGAGTGATTGCGAGGAGTCCATCATGGGTCTTCTCGTTCACTTCTTTAGAGCAGCATTGGTGGAAGCACGTGCTTGTACAATGATCACAGAGACACAGCGTGCACATGTTTTAGAGATAGTGGAGAGATGGACATGGTGCATAAGCCCATCCATGGTTTTGCCGCATTGGTACATCTGGCCTACAAGTTGCTGATGGTCATGGATGATAGAGAGTTCCGTTCGGACTAGCTTGCTTATTTGACCGGTGTGGTCCCTATGTATGACTACAATGTACGATTGAGAAGCTAGGATGCTATGCAAATGTGAGAGGGCATGTGGCTTTTGCTTCTCTCACTTGTTGGAGGAGAGAGTCACTTGTGAAGCCTTTATTTTGGTGGCAAAACTTTGGACACGCATTGGAGACCCTTCAGTCCATTAGCCATGAGGGTCCTTGCCCTGGATTGCTCTTCGGGTGCATGTGAGAGAAACTAGAGTGCTTAGTTTCTCATTCACACAAAGATTTGCAATTAGCCTAGCACACGACAGTTAGAGCAGCTAGTCTATTGCTGCACTAACTTATGCATGATGAGGATTATCATAAGTATGGGTAGTCCGAAGCATGTAAAGTTAAAACACTTAACCATATAATTTAAAATTTATTGTTTTAAACTTTGAACTTTGAAGTTTATACTTTACAATTTAGACTTTAGCATTTACAATCTTATGTGCATCATTGCATTGTGTAGGTGAATGTTGATACATTCAAGTTGACGGGTGACACTATTTTGAGTGTACATCGGGAGATCAACGAGGAGGAGATGATTTTTGTAGAGCTCTATAGAGAGCTTATAGCAGCAGATACTCGTGACACTTGCAGTCAACGTGCTCGTGGGTGAGGAGCTTGAGTACGTGGTAGCAGGGGCATGGTCATTCGAGGCCCTCCAACATTGAGGCCCCTCTTGCTTACATAGCCACCACCTAGGGAGCCATCATTTGATGATGATGGTAACCTCATCAATGAGGATGAGTATGAGAGTCTCATTATCCGATGTCGAGGAGTCATCTTTAGACTCTCTTGATGAGCACTCCGATGGTTCTAATGATGATGCCTCATCATAGATTCATATAAAATCATAAGGTACAATTTAGTATCGTATTTTAATGTAATGTACCGTATCATATCTTTCATACCTGACAACTATGATCACCTGCACCAAAAGTACCTTGGGCGGCTATCATCTGCTCTTGGAGAGCTCCAAATTGCTGTCCCATGGTGTAGGACTGATCTCACTACGAAAATAAGCGAATCTACTAGCAAACTACATTGTTAGGGGCATATGCAGTGGTATCAAAGGTTTGAATCGATGTTTACCAAGATGCTCGTAGTGCTTACAATTATAAGTTACTTGTTTTCAATCCTTGCATTCAGTGCTTGAGCATATATTTCTTAGAGTTTCAATGAAGAGTTGATTGCAATCCTTCAAGCCATTCAAAGCCTTAGAGCGGAGAATCAACATATTTAAGAGTGATTTTCCAAAACTAGAAAGAATTAAAAAGCCAAAAAAAATCAGTGAAAGAAGCTCATCTGCTTCAAGGAGACAAAGCCATACCAATGAAAAGAGCCGATTAAGAATCTTAACTACTTCCAAAACACATATTGGAACAAATGAAATGTCACCTTCTACTTCAAGACTAAGAAAGAGATCACGTTGAAGTCCATCCTCTTCTTCAAAGTCATCCAGTGGCTTCTTTGATGCATCCTCATCAAATGGCGAAGAGTCACACCCTTGTTGTGGAAGACATTATCATTAAACAGAGGTCTCAAAATTTTGCAACCTCGTCTTCATCTTTATCCCCACCAACTACTTTATTATCTTCAACATCAAGATGTAGGCATGGATGAAGATATAAGAAGAAGAAGACCAATGCACTATCTTAACTTGAAAATAATATCAAATTCAGTATCTATGATGGTTTCTGAAATTCTAGTCGTCTTCTAAAGTTTATTTGTGAATTTCAAATCTTGTATGGTTGTGACAAGTATAATGAAAAAGAAAAGATTAAGTTTGCAACTTTATATTTGGATGACTTGGATCACACTTGGTGGACATGGTTGGAATATGGTCATGCTACGACAAAGTCATGGTGGTTCTTTGTTTGCATGATACAAGGCCAATTTCTTTCAATGCATTTCAAAAGAGATGCAAAAATGGAATCTTTGTAGAGTCCATGTGAATGCCATCATCCGACACAATGTGTCCCAAAAAGTGAATCTCATGCAAGAAAAACTCACTCTTCTTGTCGTTTATAAACAACCTGAGCTTACACAACTCATTGAGCACAATGTCCAAATGCTTTTAATGCTTTGCCTCATTCTTAGAGTAGATAATCATGTCATCAAAGAAAGTGCCCACAAATTTCCTATATTGCCTAAAGTGCGAAATGTGGCAGGAGCATTTGTAAGTCCAAATGGCATAACAAGAAACTCATACAACCCAAAAGATGTCCTGAAAGTTGTCTTACGAATATCTTTTGTCTAATGCGAATCTAGTGATACCCACTTTTTAAATCAATACACTTGAATACAAATGTCCCTTGCAATTTGTCCATTAACATCATCGATCCAAGGGATCGGAAATCGAGTCTTTATTGTGATTTTATTCAAAGAATGATAGTTAATGCACATATGTTACGATCCATTCTTTGTTTGAACCAAAAGCACTAGAGAATAAAAGAAAACAACGTTTGTCTTAATCAATGCTTTTTCTAACAACACATTCACCCGATTCATTATCTCCCCTGTTGAGCTGCACTTACCTTGTAGGGATTATGAGTCATTATCATTGTATCCTTGTATTGTGTTTGATCACCCATGATCTGAGAGGGTGTGAGCAGTCAATCATCTCATGAGTAAGTTTGGGGACGCCTATTTGTGGGTTGGGTATTATAGTTATTTTAGGCATTATTTCTAGTTATTAGTCATGTTATTTATGGCATTTGTGTTTTATTGACCAACATTTATTGCTGGTCGACCTAATGCATTAGTTGCATTATTTGTTACTTGTATATTTAGGCTTCCTCTCCCATAGTCATCATTCATCATCTGCAGCCTTCCAGGGCAGGTCTTGTTGGAGAGGGAGCGCGTGTCAGTTCCTATGCAGCTAGTGACTCATTGTTGTATGCAATCGTCTTGTGTTCATTTTGGTATATGGATTTCATTTCTTGAGTAGATCTCTAAGTTTTCCTTTTGTAGTGTTCTTTTGGTTTATTACAATAGTCTTCTACGCTTTCATTGCTACATCCACTTATGACATATCTAGATTTTTCCATCAAAGATTATCACCTTCTTATGAATAATCGCCTTTCCGTTACTTTTCCTATTTGAGTGAAAGTCATGAATTTCCTTATGCAAGGCAAAGGAAGGACACCCACTTTAAGTGCAATTGAGAGCTTCTTTTATTGGCTAGTAGTACAAAGAGATATACATAACTTCATTGAGATTTTTCTGGCATGTCAAAACTCCAAGTATAGTAAGCAAAAGACTCTACGATTGTTGCAATCTCGTGTAGTGCCTAATGCTTCATGGGAAAATATCACAATGGATTTCATCTCACATATTCCAAGAATATCTCAAGGTCATGATATGATTTGGGTCATAATTTTGATAGATTTAGCAAGCAGTCACATTTTATTCCATGTCATAAGCAAGTTGGATCATAATTGATAGACTTAGTAAGTAGTCACATTTTATTCCATGTCATAAAACATTGAAGACCTCACAAGCTACAAAACTTTTTATTCAGTATATCTACAGATCATATGGTATGCCTTTTGAAATCATCTCAAACAGAGATTTTAAAATCACAAGTAACTTTTGATATGCTTTATTTGAGAACTTAGGAATCACTTTAAAGTTCTCATCTTTTCATCCTCAAACTGATGGCCATACGGAGGTGATGAATCTCACTATTTTGAATATGTTGAAAGCATAGTTAGAGAATCTAAGTCACAATGGAAGAAGTATCTTCCATTGTTGAAGTTTGCTCACAACAATACAATGCACACATCCACAAGAAAAGTTCAAAACAACATAATTCAGGGTAAAGTGGTTCCTTCTTCAATTAGTTTGAGATATCTACTCTAGTAACTATGAAGGAAACACATTCAATAAATAATTAAATATACAAATTAATCAAAAGGATGCACATTCATTTTTTGTTGTGTTTTGTTATAAACTATGAACAAACAGGTAATGGAATCCATGACACAATATAAGAGATATACCATACAAGCCACATAGGTGAAGTGCATCTATGGTAACTAGCACTACCTCTAGACTCCCTCTCCAAATGGATGCGATCTAATACCACAAGAATGGAGAAGTGGAGTATATATAGACATTGGGGAGAGACTCGAGGTAAATGAGCTAGTCCCAAAATGGACTGCCTGACTGCTCAGAAGGCACCCATTACAAAGCCTAAAAAATGCCCAAACAGCCATAAAATGTACATTGCTAATAGAGATGAGCAAAATATTAGAGAAAATTCTCTCACTTTTCCATGAGGGAGAAATGCATGCACAACAGTCTCCCTCTGCTTCCAAGCTCAAAAAATGCAGTAGATCAAGTTGCCCTACTATTTCAGCCCCAAAAAGTGCTGTAGATCAGGTTGCTTTGTTTTTCCTTGATGGCTCACCCACTCTCTCTCAGCCCACAACTGATCTCTCCACCCTCAAATTTGCCCCAAATAGCCTAGAATGGCCTCGCATAGCCTTGCATGGCTCCGAAACTTAGCTAATTGCTAGGTGTCAACCTTGACAATGTAAACTCAGCCTCTAGACTTAGTTTCCAGCCAATTTTAATTGAGGTAAATGAAAAATGCAAGGCTCTTGGCCATGCCCTAGCCGCAATTTTGAAATCCTAACGGCTTTGAAACTAAAGTGTTGAAACTTTTGACAAACCTTAGTCTAAGACATCAAATCGTGTAAATCCCTAGGTCCCATTACACCACAAGTTATTTCCAAGGGGCTGTTTTATGTCCTTTGACCAAGACCTATCACCAAGCACCCCATTGAGACATGGGACCACAACTTCTAGCAATGCTCTCCATTGCCCAAGCTAGGATTGTCTGTCATTGTGACTCACATTCAGCTTAATCTCACGTGCACAACTACAATGTCCCAACTTAAGTATCTCAAGTGGTTTAAATTTATTATTCACGACTCAGCAAAGTCATTCAGTTACATGTTTTAATTAGGTTTGCCTAAATTTTACTAGCTCTAGCCACAAATGAATCCTTAAATGCTGTACCTAGGAGAGATTGTTGAGGCAAGGAGTCAAAGATGGAAGTGATGACAAAAAGAGAAGGCCACAGAGTATGTAGGTTTTATCTCCATTTAACCTTCTTTGGTACAAGATTGGCACTGCTTGCCATACAATGGCTTCCAGGTTATCCAGCAAATTGCCAAACTGCTCTAAGTAGCGCTGTTCTACGCTGTAAGAAAGAACCTTATTTGATTTGTTATTTCAGGCACCGTAGTAGTAGTTTGATCTCATGGTTCCAACAAGCGGCTTGATCAAGCCCTCTTATATTCAGATGGATTTGATAAAGGGACCTTGTTAGCTGAAGTTTTGCCAGCTTGAAGTTCGTATTATGTGGTAATGCATAAAGCTCTGTATGCTGGTTGATACATATTTACTTTTTGAGCTATGGTTTCCTTTTAGTCATTCCAGAATCTCCAGTTAGATGACCGGCAGTTAGAGATTTTTTAAATTCTTTTTCCTTCAGTTTGGGAGGCTTTTTGGGGGCTGGGAGTGCAGATACAAACAGTTTCCTTAGCTAAACATATAAAAATTGTTCCTGCAGGATGGGCAAACAGTGGCTCCATCTCCTCTGATTGGAGGAGAGGCAGAGGCTCTCAAAAGATTGGAGAGTTTTGCTATGGATCATGCAAAACAATCAAATAACAAAGTTGGGAGTAGTGGGTGTGGAGATAGCCTTTATGGCTCAAACTTTTCTTGCAAAATATCACCTTGGTTGGCTATGGGCTGTCTTTCACCACGGCGAATGTTTGAAGATTTGAAGAACAATGGGAGAAGGTAGAGTATCATTCCTTAAATGTCAGAGCCTGGGGATTGTCACAGAGACAACTTTTCTTGAAAACAAAAGCTTTATTCTCCATCACCTTTTGTTCACTTCTTGTTAGTTAAAGGTTTTCCATGTTTTTCACAAGGCAAGCCAACTTGTTTAAGCTTCACAAGTTAAGATTAAGGCACATCAAGTTCAATCTACAATTTACAAGCTTAAGAAAATAAGTCAAGTCAGATATGACAATTGAACTTATGTGGCTGCAGACTTAGGATAATTATGTGACTTATATGACTTATGGCTAGCATTTTAGTAGAATAATTGACTATAGTGTTTCCATTATCAGGATTGACTCACACTTTTGAGGTTTCTAGATGTGCATTATGTGACAGAGAGTTGGTTACTACAAGGACTGTCTTGTGGATTATCCTGTCTTGATGCAAACAAGGGGTAATTTCTACCTCTGCTATGCAAGATATAGAGTGATGGCATGCCAGGTTTGGGCATGCTAATCATGGCAGTCTCTTGGTACTAGAATGGTTTTGAATGGTGAATACATTGCCTTATTTAGAGGCCCCCCAAAACATGTTTGAGGGATGGATTCTTGTGAAGATGCATTGGCATTCTATCAAAGAGGATGGGACTGCTAGGACTGTTTGTGAATTTCAGCTTTGTCATAGTTATGTTTGTGGGCTTATGTGGACATAAGTTGGGAACTAGCTCTTTTGACTACCATTTGATGGTATGCCTAGATATATCCTATGAAGCAAAGTTTGATGTCTTTGCCAACTTTTGACGTTTTACTTCTACCATCAGGTTGCAAGTTGTGACTCTTTCAGATTCAGGGCAGAAGTGTATGCCGAATGCATTTCCTGCATTTTATTGAGTAAAGACATTGCTCACCAGTGCACTGCACTGCACATTCCTCAATGGAAGAGAGAGGCTGAAAGAAAAAATAGAACATTCAATGGCAGGGTGAATGCTGAAAGGCAAGGGGCTGCTTCATGCATTTTGGGTGGGTGCCCTGATGATCGTATGTGCTGCACATGCTGAACAGATGCCTTGCTATAGCTTTGAAACTCATGACACCATTTTAGGCATTGGTACAA
This sequence comes from Lygodium microphyllum, assembly GCF_053477565.2. NCBI lineage: Eukaryota > Viridiplantae > Streptophyta > Polypodiopsida > Schizaeales > Lygodiaceae > Lygodium > Lygodium microphyllum. The sequence goes on along the minus strand of NC_141142.1, from coordinate 76,982,114 downwards.
GAGGAAACCATCTGTTGATCGCTTCGTAGCTTAGTAATTCAGCTTCACAGCACTAAATATGTAATGATGCTCAATTGGTTCACTGAAACAATAAGACATTAAAATAAGCTCTTGCTTTAAGAGTCAGTAGCAGAACAGGGTGTTTGGTTGCTTGGCCTATGCTCATGTTCCGCAAGAGTTGTGTGGCAAGTCTGATGATTGGCTGCATTGCCAGATTGAGAAACTCCCCCAAAACATGTGTGAGGGATGCATTCTTGGGGGGGCTCAATGACATTCTTTTATAGAGGACGGGGCTACTAGGGCTGTTTGTACATTTCAGTTTCTTTATAGTGATGTTTTTGGGCTTATGAACATGAGTATTGGGAGGCCAGTTCTTTTTGACATTCATTGGTGGCCTTTTGAGGTCTGTCTGGGCCTATCATTGGAAGGTTTTGCTGAAACAGAGGGTGGGAGTATATGTCAAATGTGTTTGCTGCATTTTTATTGGGCAAGGGCATTGTTCACAAATGCACCACATTGTACACTTCTGAACAGATTATAGTGGCTGAAAGTTAAAGTAAAGCCCTCGTGGAGATGGTGTGGTGCATGCCAAAAGGCAAAGTGATACCTCATGCATTTTGGATGGAGGTCATCATGTGGACTACAAAAATGCTTTGAACAATTGCTCCACTAAATCTTTGAAAGTGAACACGGCATTTCAGTTATGGTATGACAGGAAACCACCTGTTGATTACTTCTGTTTGTTTGGTTTCTTGGCCTATGCTCATGTGCTGCAGGAGTTGCTCGGCAAACTTGATGATGAGACAGTAGATTGGATAGTTGGTATATAGCAAAGGGAGCAAAGGTTGTCTTCTCTTCAATCGTGTTACAAGGAGGATTTTTGTCAGCTGATCTTGTTGGCTCGTCACAACTCTCCAAGAGAGTAAGCTTTCTGTCCCATTACTTGCCAAGACTGCATATTGTGTGTGTGAGACAGAGGGGGTCACACTATGTAGAGTCAGCTCGGCTGTGTACCTTCATATATTAGGAAGAGTTTGATTTCATGGGATAATGTGCATTGGTGATTGGCCGTAGGCCATACAGCAGTAATCAAACTCCATTAATAACAATAAGACTTTTGATGTCGTATATAAACCTGCAAGTAAAATGCCATTGGTACTAAGCAGGTATGTTAGCTCAAGCATATGCCTGATGGTACTGTTGATAGGTACATGGTGTTGCTGGTTGCAAAGGGTTATACAGGATAGATGCATGCTATGATAGCATTCTTGAATGGTGAACTTCAAGAAGAGGTGTATGTGGTATAGTCTCAGGGATTTGAAATGCTAAGGTAGGTGCATGAAGTCCCCAAGCTCAAAAGGAGGTCGTACTTGCATGGTATGCCAACATTAATGCTTGTCTAATTTAGTATGCACTGTCATAGGGGAGTAAACACATAGACAACACAAGGACATAACAGTAGCAAGTTATTAAGTGTGTCTTTTGGTACTTGCAATGGACTAAGAATTATGGCTCGATGATTCCAAGGGGGCTGAGTTGTGGTTACTCTGCTTGCAAAGATTTAGTTGGGATTGATTATTTTGACATGAGATAATCGACTAGTGGGAAAGGTTTCTTCTTGGGTCACTCCTGCTATCTTGGTTGAGCAAGTAGTTTATACTTGCTACCTTGTGTGAAGCTGAGTACATGGAAACTTTCACAAGGGTAACGGAGTGTCTCTGTGTGCTTTCTCTATTTGACACATCTTCATGCACAGAAAGTTTTTTTTTTTTTTTTTTTGTTTTTTTTGTTTTTTTTGTTTTGGGGGGGGGGGGGGGAGATGGATGCTAGAGATTTGGTTATCTGGTGGATGGGCATAGGCAATGAGTGTACAATCATTCTAGGACAGATTTATGCATTTCTGGATCAGGTCGGACAGATTATGTAGCTGCCTGTTGATCACAGCAGTTTTGGTCGTGCTGGCTGTGCAGGCAAGTTGGATAGTGTGCCACGTGGCAGGGCAGCATTTTCGTTGAAGCAGATTATCATTATTTTATTATTTTTGTTGCAGTTTGACTGTTTTACTGCAGTTGGCCAGTATTTTACTGGTTGACTTGCCTTATTTTATGATTGTATTTGGCCTATTTATAGGCTGGCCTGCTAGGGGTCACAGATAGGGTCACACATAATTCAGTTTTGGTGTGTGTAAGTTGAGAGAGCTCTGGCAGATGAACACATGCTTTTGTACTCATTGCACTCTGACATAGTATCAGAGCAGCATTCAAGGGCTGATTGATCGTGGGCAGACTTGAATAGCAGATTTCAGCATGACAAAAGGCTGCATTTTTAGTGTTCGAGGGTGGGTGGGAGGGCTATGCATCGACGCAAGGTAGAAACGAGCGGAGAAGTGTGGGAAAGGAGCAAGGTTGCTGTTTTTTTGCAGGTTTTTTCTGTTCACGAAGGAGAAAAGGATGTGTTTTTAGCCTTTTGCAGCAAATTTTGAGCTTTCATCATGTATGGTGGGTGGAAATGAGTTCAGCACAAGTAGAGGAAGTCCTAGCAGGCTGCATTTTCAGAGTTAGAGGGGGTTGCCCTTGTTTTTTTCCATGTTATTTAGGTGACAATGTCTTTCGAGCTTGACACGGAGTTCTAGTCTATTATGGACCCTAAGGTCCTTGTATTATTGTCATGATGAGTGAGCAATGGAAACGTGAGCCTGAAGTAGAGTAGCAGCAATGTTGAGTGTGAGATGAGTGTACTAGCTTGTCATGGTACACAAAGAATAGAATGTATTTATATGTTAGGGTAGAAATAAGTGTGTTCACACCCGTATAATTGTATACACATGGAGATTAAGAGACTTTACACCCAAAGGGACTGTTGTGGCGAGAGTGCAATGGAGTGCGAGACAGGAATGGAGGAGGAGTAGAGCTGAGAGTGAGAGTGAGAGAATCTCAAGATGAGTGTACCAGTTAGTGTTATGGTACACAAATAATAAAAAATTATTTATATTTTAGGGTACAAATATGGGTGTGTTCACACTTGCAAGTATATACACACGGAGATTAATGGGACTTGATACCCAAAGGGACTTTACACCCAACACCTCCCACTTAAAGGCCTGAAGTGGTACCTTTAAGCTAGCCGACTCCCACTAATCTAATGCAATGCTCATGCTGAGCCTTTGCAAGACTTTTAGTGAGAATATTTGCAAGGTTATCTTGGGTTTTAACCTTAGTGTGTGACAAGACCATCATCCAAGACTTGTCGAATAAAGTGATATTGAACATCTATGTGTTTGGTTTGTGCATGAAACATGGCATTCTTAGCTAGACATATGACACTCTCACAACCAAGCACTAGAGTTCGTGAAGATTGCCAAAATCCTTGACTAAATGGCCAAGCCAAATAGCTTCCTTAGAAGCTTCTGTGGCTGAAATATATTCAGCCTTTGTAGTACTTAGTGCTACAATTTTTTGCAACCTTGAATACCAAGAAATAGCCCCACTAGCCAAAGTAAAGACATATCCACTGGTAGATTTTCTAGTGTTAAGATCTCTTGCCATGTCTGAATCACAAAGTCCCTACCAACTCTAGTGTACCCTTTTCATAACATATGCACTTGTCTTGTGTACCTTTTAAGTATCTGAAGATACATTTCACTACTTTCCAATGTGGTTTGCCGGGGTTAAACATGACTACATGAGCAATGTCAAGACGAGTTGCAACCATGGCTGCCTTTTAAGAAGGTTGAACTCAGCTGCCTTTTAAGAGCATGTGAAGTACTCTTATGCTTTCTTGCAATCAGCATGTCATCCACGTATAAGACCGGCACAATAAGGCTTCTATCACCAACCATTTTAGTGTATAAGCAATGATTTGCACAACTACATTTGAATCCATGGCCGAGCATAAAAGTATCAAACTTTTTATACCACTATCTAGGGGCTTGTTTCAGCCCATATAAGCTGCATTTCAGCTTACAAACTAAATGCTCTTTCCTTGGAATAGCAAAACCTTCAGGCTGTTTCATGTACATCTCCTCATCCAAGTCACCATGAAGAAAAATAGTCCTCACATCCATCTGATCCAACTCTAAATCCAAGGATGCAGTGAGAGTAAACAAAACATGGATTGTAGTCATCTTCACCACCGGTGAAAAAACCTCTCGGAAGTCTATGCCTTTCTTCTATGTATAGCCCTTAGCAACCAAACGTGCCTTCTACTTGGGCTTCCCATTAATATGTTTCACCTTGTAAATCCATTTGTTAGGGATAGCTTTTCTATCCTTGGGCAAAGGTACAAGCTTCCATGTGTTATTTGCATACAGAGACCATCTCTTCCTACATAGCAAGCTCCCACTTTCTCTTGTTTTCACATGATTATGCCTCTCTAAATGTCAAAGGCTCACCTTCATCAGTCAATAAAATGCAATTGAAAGATTGTTGAAACATCTATAGCTACCTTTTGACACGTGTAGACCTTATTACCCGATGATCCGTATTGATAGGCAATGGGCCTGTATCCTTAGGTAGGTGCACACCATCACTTGGTGGTTGATTTTCAGCATTTTCTTGCGCTGTAATCTATTTTCAGCATGTTTTTCTTGTTATCCTATTCCATCCTGTGAATCTATTTGCTGTCCATTATCTTTTGGTTGTAGCACAATAGGTTGTTGCTCATTTTCAGCATCACAAGGAACATAATCTTTAGCTAACGGTTGGATGTTCATGCTGAAATTTGACCTTTTTGTTGAGGTCACCTTGTTAGCGTGTTTCAACAACTTTGTCTCATTGAATACTACGTTTCGGCTACGTATTGTCTTCCTGTCGTGAAGAAGCCAAACTCTATAACCCATCTCTTCCTCATCTCCATATCCCATGAAGATGCCCTTGATGAATTTCATGTCTAGTTTAGTCCTCTAATCTATAGGAATATGCACAAAGGCATCACAACCAAAGACACACAAATGGTCATATGAAGCAGGTTTGCCAGACCAAACCTCTTTAGGAATGCCATTTTTCAATGCATGATTGGGAGAGCCATTGCATACATGAATTGCAGTTTTAAGAGCCTCTTCCTAGAACTGCTACAAGAGATCAACTGTGGAGAGTATGCATCTGACTCTCTCACAAAGTGTGCGATTATATATTTCAGCCATGCCATTTGATGTAGGATCGTAAGGGGTTGTGAATCCCCTCTTAGTGCCATGTATCTCAGGAAACTTTTTGAACTCATTAGAAACATACTTGCCTCCATTATCCGTTCTTATAACTTTTAACTTAAGCCCTTTTTGTGTGGTATCAGAGGCATGAAACCTTTTAAAGGCATCCAACACTTCTTTTTTGCTCTTTAACCCATACACCCACGACTTTTTGCTGAAATCATCAATAAAAGTAACAAAGTATCATGCACCCCCATATGCAATGACATGCATAGTGCACACATCAAAGTGTACTAAATCAAGAGCATTGGACTTCTTAACGACACCATAGTAATAAGGAGACTTCACACGTTTTCCATATATACAATCATTACAAAAGTCGAGACCATAGCCTTTTTTATCAAATTTTCCTAGGGAGGAGAGAACTTGAAGCTCTTTTTGGCTCATATGGCAAGTCTTTTGTGCCCAAGTTCCATCTGTGAATGAACTTCAGCTACAACTAAGAACTTGCCAAGTAATGCTTTACAATGCAAATAGTGTAAAGTCCCCTTTTTGCTGACCTTATCAATCAACATAGAGCCCTTGTGGACCTTCCAAGTTCCACCACCAAAGGTAGTAAAATATCCTCTTGCATCAAGTTGCCCAAGTGACAATAGACTTTCTTTATACCAAGCATATATCTGACATTGTGTAAAATCAGCTCTTGGCCGTTTTCAAGAGCCAAATGAATGGTACCTATATCCTCTATCTTCAATGCATAGTTGTTACCCAAGTAAACCTTGCCTAGGCAACCTGTAGTGTATTTAGAAAATGATTCCAAAGAGGGAGTAACATGAAAAGAGGCACCATTGTCCACTATCCATGATTGGTATAGCCCATCATGAGCTGAAAGCAAAGCATCAATTACCTCCTTTTTGGTGATGTGCATATCACATGCTGCTGCCATAATATCTACATCATTGCATGCGGCTACAACAAGTGTCTCTCCAGTGTCAGAGAGCTCTTCAATGACCATACTAGATGCAATATTTGCCTTTGCAACTTCTTTTGAGGGAGAGCTGTCATCATCTTTCTTGTCATCCTTATTTTTCTTTCTTTGCTGTTTCTTTTCCTATTGCACTTTCTTGTGGTATCGACAATTGGGCTTTTTATGCCCTTTATGCCCACACTAATAGCAAGTAACATCCTGTTGTTTGCCCTTTCTTTTACTCCTACTTTTGCCTTTATTTGCTGCATTATCCCTCTTCTTTGACCTGCCTATAAGATCATAGGCTGAACCACACCTTTCTCCATTGGACTTTCTTCTGATCTCCTCTTTGAGAATAGAGCCTCTAACACCATCAAAGGTTAAAGTAGGGTTGTTGCTAAGTGAAACAACGAAAGAGTCCTATCTATCAAGCAAAGTCATCAACAAGAGAATAGCCTTAAGTTTATCATTGAAGGGCTCCAAACTAGAGTCTTGCAAATTGACTCAAAATCCTTGTGAAAGCACTCAAATGCTCAGATGCTGGCTTAGACTCATCCAACTCCATGTTCACAATCTTGTGTTGGAGATGCACTTGATTCAATGGAGTTGTATTTTCATAAGTATCCATTAACTTTTTCCATATGGCATAACCTGTATCAAGATGCTTAATGTCTATAAGTACATCATCAGATACAACCATTTTAATGTATGCAATGGCCTTCTTGTTGAGTCTAGCCCAATCCTCATTTGTCATAGCTGCAGGCTTGATTTCTAAGAGAGCATCCTCACAATCCTCGAGAAACAAAATGCCTTGCATCTGTCCTTCCACAAGTCAAAGCCAGTGCCATCAAACCTCTTGATTTCAAGAAGGGATTTAGTGTTACTGCTGCCAGGAGCATTAGTGGCCATTATTCAGCAAAGTGCCAAGTACCAATGCTGTATTTTATGATAGTAAATATTAGACTGAATATTCAGCTAATTTCAGCCCAAAATTTCAGGAGATAAGAGCAAGAATTGATCCGAGTTCATGTACAATAGTAGAAGGAATGACTTTCAACAATATAAGTAAGATTTCAGTATATAAACCATGCATACACGACTGCAAAGTGACTCCCACTTCAGCAATATCACCAAAAATACATTTGCAACAATCTTTGATCTGCAAGTGATCACTAAGACTGCTGCATCATGAATATTCAGCAATATATCAACTCAATGGGAGTTGCCAGACATGTGTACCAAGAAGCACTTTTGATACACAAAAAACATCAGAATTCTCTGCAATTTCTTCAAAATCTCACAAGTGAGAGATAATAACTGCGAATTTCACTACGTACAACACCAAGTTTGCTTCAGCAATGTCCCCAATGTACGTTTCAGACATCAATTTTACCAAAACTCACAAATTTCAGCAAAACCCCCAAAATTTCACTGATCAATCAGCCGCCGCGATTGCATTAATAGTTCATTCCGAGAGCATAGAACAAGCAAATTCAGCAAAATTTCACAAAATTTTGCAAAAGCCCCAAAATTCTGGGGTCCAAATGTGCACCAATGTCAATAAATTTGGCTCAGTTGAGCAAAATTTCATTGATGCATGAAACACACAAAATTTTTTTAAGGCCAATGTACACAATTTCCACAATTTTCGGATCCAATGTCATTGTTATGAATGACCAACATCAAATTTGGAAAAAACCCTAAATTTTAGGCACAAATTTGCAGATTGTGCAAGCACACGAACTAGGGCTTAGGTAGATGTGTCAAGTCACCAAAAAAGATTCTTAGCTCCCATTGACTGTCAGGTTGTGCCGCTTGCCGTTGCCTGGATCCACCTTGTCTCGCCGGGTCACGATTGATTGACACTTGCTATATCGCCTGTCCACGACTGACTGCCGCCTGGTCTGCTTGGTCTCGCTAGTCTCCCTTGGTTATGCTGATTGCCAAAGACATTGTCGCCTGTCTATAAAAGTGATGACCTACCTTCTTGGCACGCACACGCAATCTTGAATTGACTCACACTGTCCTTGGGAAGCGTGCACACCTTTGACATAGCTTTGATATCACTTTGTCAGGACGAGTGTATAGTGGGAATGCAAGTCGGTAGTGGAGGAGCAACAGTATTGAGTGTGAGAGTGAGAGAATTCCAAGATCAGTGTACTAGGCTGTCACGGTACACAAAGAATAAAATGTGTTTTTATATTAGGGTATAAATAAGGGTGTGTTCACACTCGTGTAAGTTTATATATACAGAGATTAAGAGACTTTACATCCAAAGGTACTTTACACCTACAATTATTGGCTCTTTCTCAAGATTAGAAATTCAATGGGGAGAATTACCGCATATGATGCTTGCCATCTTGGAAAGCAATTGATTGTTGCTTAGGAGATATGGCTAGAATTCGATTAGTTATACAATGGGATGACTGTGATGAAGTGGGTGTCTGTTGAGGTAGTGATGCAAACGTTGAACATGTCCAAGTCTGCTTTCATGCGGGAGTATGATTGCAGGCTCAAAATGTAAGGAAGGCGATTACCTTAGAGGACGTTGCGATAACTTTTCTTTTGTAGTTACTATGCATTTTACTCCACCTTCTTTTGTAGTTACTGTGCATTTTACTCCGCCTTGATTGCTTTAGGATGGACAAACACCCTTAAGTGGGACGAGTCGGTTTTAACGGTCGTGTATCAAGGGAAACAACTCAAAGATCAGAACCCTCCAAAGATAGAGATGTTGACATGTCAATCTTCAGAGCAAAAGGGAAAGAAAAAGAAGAAGAAGAAGGATGCAAAGGCTAAGCAAGACAAAGTCAAGGAGTCTACTTGTCACATTTGTGGCAAGATAGGTCATTGGAAGAATGATTGCTGCGACAAGGACAAGAAGGATACCAAGGAGAAATCTATGAAGAACTTAGGTGCAGTGGTTGCTCCTTCATCAGTCACTTTTTCCATTTGGAGGTGATTTGGGATTTGACACCAACGGCTTTTGATGTAGTGATCATGGATCCCTAGCCTCGTGAGTGGATTGTGGATAGTTGTGCTTCTTGCCACATAACTCCTATACATGGTATTGTGTGTATGCGTTCGATGCATGGGCAAATTCTCATTGGTGATAGTTTTTTAGTCTCCATGAAAGGCAAAGGTGATATGCGACTGATTCTGGATGGGCATGGTGGTGCTCACACATTAGAGGTTCTCTATGTGTCGGATTTTGGACATCATCTCCTTTTAGTGAGCAAGATTTGTGCCCTTCGCCTTATGGTCAAGCTCGATAACTTCTTTTGAGTTCTTGATGGAGATTCGAGACAAGTTCTTTGTGTAGTTCATGAGGTGATTGGAGTCTACAAGATACACGCTTCATCGATCTTTACCTCTCATTTTCTCAGTGTCACGGTGAGGTGAAATTTTAAGATGCTTTAATCTTGTCCATAATATTTGATTAAGTTATTAATGAAATATGCAAGGTTGTTTAGCACATGTGATGCACATGGCAATTATTTTATGGTAACGGGCCAAGGACCCCGAGGATATAGTAGGTAGCAAAGGAAAAAGTTGCAATAAGTTATGTTTGACAAGTACTAGGTGGTACCTAGTGTTAGATTTTGGCCTAGACCAATTTATTTGCCACTAATGTCAATGGTAATATTAGAGGCTAGGCATTAATTAATGAATTGATGCTGGTCTAAGGGTCAATAATTGCTCAAGGATACTTGGAAGACACATTGACCTAGCCAATTTAATTATTGTTGGATGAAATTGATTTTTTAAGTACTATAATAATATTAAAATTAATTTTCAGAATTAATATTTTAAAAATTAATTTAATAAGTTGAATAATGTTGAAAAATGGGATTAGAAGGTTGTCGCTTGGCAAAATTTGCCAATGCAAGTGGGATAAACGTTTTTAGGGACTTGTGGAAGTCTATTCTAGCCATCGTGAGAGAGAAGGCGACTGTTAGAGAGCAAGGAGATGTTGCTGATGTGGTTTGCAACCACCATGGACCAGTCCTACAACAACTAATAGCAATTTGGAGCCCTCTAGGAGCAAGTGATAGCAACCGAAGGTCCTTCGAGTGTAGGTGATAGCATATAGGAGGGGGCAATAGACTTTCTGCTAGTCCTAAGCTATAGGTGATAGGTTTGATGGTTGTTGAGCAGGGGAGCAACAAATTTTTAGTGTTTCTCATGATGAAACTCTGAGATTTCTCTCTCTAGAGCCATAGCTGTCAAGTACGAAAGGTACGGTATGATAAAATATGGTACTGAATCATACCTTATGATTTTATAAGGAGGTACGATTTGATAAAATATGGTACTAAATGGTACCTTATGATTTTATAAGGTGTGGTACGATATTAGTACGGAAAAAACTTTAAGATGATTTTTTTAAATAACAAAAACCATAAATCATTAAATGATAGAATACATATTTAAAGTGAAAATAGCCATTTCATTACAAAATAAGATGAATACATGAGGGTGACCATCGCGGTCGCATGGGTTGCGTAAAACATGTGATACAACTACAATCTAGTATATCATAGTGACATCATGCATGTGGATACAATGATAGTAGATATCTGATACAAAAAAGAGAGAGACCTATGAATGTATAGTGAGGCATCACTATCACTAATATCATCATCATCATCAGAACCATTTGAGTGCTCATTAAGAGAATTTGAATATGACTCCTCGGCATCGGATGATGAGATACACTCATATTGATCCTCACTAATGAGGTTACCAGCATCATCAAATGATGGCTCCCTAGGTGGCAGTTGTATAGACAAGGGGGGGACATCATCATGAGGCATAGGATGTGAGCTACTAGAGCCTTGCCTTATATATGTTTGCAAGCCACTTGAACCACCTCTCCTCGATGTTGAAGGGCGTCGAATGACCATGCCCTTGCTACCACGTACTCGAACTCCTTGCCCACGAGCACGCTGACTGCAAGTGTCATGAGTATCTGTTGCTATAAGCTCTCTATAGAGCTTTGCAAAAATCATCTCCTCTTTCTCGTCCATCTCTTGATGTACTCTTCGAAGAGTGTCACCCGTCAACTTGAATGTATCAACATTCACCTACACAATGCAATGATGCACGTAAGATTGTAAATGCTAAAGTCTAAATTGTAAAGTATAAACTTCAAAGTTCAAAGGTTTAAAGCAACAAATTTTAAATTTTATTGTCAAGTGTTTAAACTTCACCTGCTTTGGACTACCCATGCTTATCATAGCTCTCATCATGCGTAAGTTAGTGCAGCAATAGACTAGCGGCTCTGACTGTTGTGTGCTAAGCCAATTGCGAATCTTTGCGTGAATGAGAGAATAAACACTCCAGTTTCTCTCACATGCACCTGAAGAGCAATCTTGGGCAAGGTCCCTCATGGCTAAGGGTTGAAGGGTTTCCAATGCGTATCCAAAGTTTTGCCACCAAAATAAAGGCTTCACAAGTGACTCTCTTCTCCAGTAAGTGAGAAGCGAAAGCCACATGCCCTCTTTGATCTGGATAACATCCTAGCTCCTCTACTATTGCATTGTGATTATCCATAGGGACCACACGAGTCAAATAAGCAAGCTGGTTTGAACAAAACTCTCTATCATCCATGATCGCCAACGACTTGTAGGTTGGATGAACCAAGCGGCAAAACCATGGATGGGCTTATGCATGCATGTTCATCTCCTCTCTGCTATCTCTAAAACATGTGCACGCTGTGTCTCTGTGATCACTGTACAAGCACGTGCCTCCACCAATGCCACTCTAAAGAAGTGAACAAGAAGGCCCATGGTGGACCCCTTGCAAACACTCATATGTAACACCCTATAAAAGGTAGTCATGACAATGACAACGGTACTGATTTTTTCCAAAACTGCTCATTAAGGCACAAGCGCCTTTATGAGGATTGTCTCTTCGGCACCGCATGAGGATTGTCTCTTTGACTCATGTGTCCCAACCGGCCATGCCACAAAGAAACACTTGGCTGCTCGGTCACGGCAACAACACGGTCATGCACACTAGATACATGAAGTGGATACAAAGTATCACTCTTGCAACCTCTAGCAATCATAGTTAAACGAAACGCCGTTTCTGGCATTTTAGAAACGCTACATCGTTTCTAGAAACAGAAACGCCCAAGAAACGACGTTTTTGCAGAATGCAATTTGGGGCAAAAATTTGACCCGAAAGTGCCTCTAGACTCCCACATTCTAGTCGACTTTTCGCCTGCCTAGGTTTCTTCTCTCCACTCTGTCGGGCTTGCTCCTTTGTCGACTGAGGACTCCAGAGCCACACACACACACACACACACACACACACACACTCTCTCTCTCTCTCTCTCTCACACATCTCGAATCTTCTATCTCAAATTTCTGTGGTTGTAGGTTGTAGCCTATGAATCGTGATTCTGATTTGTGAAGCTGTGACCATCTCACGCTGCAGCTTGGGCCTTGCACTCATCATGGTGAAGAATGCTGCATGGGATCATGTTGACGATTCTCACCGAGTATAGAGGTGGTGGTGGCTCCAAGCGATGGAGATGTAATTATTGTGGCATTGAAAGAGGAGGGGCAGCCACAAGGATCAAATATCATCTTGCACATGTGGCAAATAAAGACATAGGCCCGTGCCCATATGTACCCGCAAACGTGAAGGCTTCTCTTCAAGCGTGGAAGCTTAGTCGGTTAGGCAATCAAAGTGCGTCAGTTATAGGGGAGAGGGGAGTAGACGATGTAGCTTCTGCAGCTACAGGGCCATCAAAGAGGAGTAGAGCTACATTGGAGTCAGATGCAGCTTCAGTGGGAGGGGTTGGGGTGCACAGGACTCCATTGGCAGGGTCCACTAGTAGTGGAAGTGGAGTTGGTACATGTACAGTGGCAGGGCTGGCAAAAGGGTCACTTCAGAAGGCAAGCATTTAGGCAAGCTTGCAAAAGCAAGCTATTCACGAGGCCACTAGGGAGCTCACTCGCTGCTTTATACAGTGTGCTATACCTTTTTATGTATTGCGAACCCCACGATGGAGATCAGCCGTGAGGGCCATTAGCCGTATTGGATGCGAGTGGGAAGGTCCCTCCTATGATGGTATGCGCACATGAGAATTGAAAAATGAGAAGATGCGTATACAGGCTCAGTTAGAACCATTGAAGGCCACTTGGGTAAAGTATGGATGTACTGTGTTATGTGATGAGTGGACAGATGTACGTAAACGCAGTGTATATCTAGTGTCCTCATGCAAGGGGACAATGTTCTTGAGAGCCATTGATGCTTCAGCTCCTGGTACAGTGATCACAGGCTCATACATCTATGGGCATACACACACAACCATTGAGGAGATAGGGCCAGAAAATGTGGTGTAGGTGATTACGGATAATGGTTCCAATTGTGTTTCCATGGGGCAAATGCTTGAGGCTGCCTATCCCAAGATTAGATGGACTCCGTGTGCATCACACTCTCTTGATTTATTGATGGAGGACTTGCAAAAATTGAATTGGGTAAACACTATTCTTACTACTGCAAAGTCCATGGTGAACTTTGTCACCAAGAAGCCTAAAGTGTTGAGCATCTATTGTGCACACAGTGACCTTGAGTTGCTGAAGCCATCTAGCACACTCTTTGCGTATATGTTTATAGTTGTTGAGCGGATTGTGCGAGTGCGCTAGGGCTTGATGCGCAGAGTTGTGTCCAGAGAGTGGTCAGCCATGCTTGAGCATCAAGATACACACTATAGGGTCTTTTGCGCGACAGGCTATGGATGAGACATTGTTCTTGGAGGCTGAAGCTTTTGTGAAGTCCATCAAGCCTATCTACTTCGTTTTACGCATCACTAACATGGAGGGGAGTACCATGGGATTGTTGTATGAGTACATGGATAAGATCAGAGAGGCTTTTGAGAGCAATGCCTATCTTCCTCGCTCAAAGTAAGTTCCTTTTAAAGTTTTAACTTTTTCCATTGTGGTATTAACTTATTTTTAGTGTCTAGAAGACACTAATTGTGTGCGTATTTATGATTATAATTTGTTATAAACTTATACATATGTCAATATTGGATTGAGGAGCTTCAATGTGTGTGGAACACGCGATGGGATTGGTTTCATAGACCAATCCATGCTGTTGCACACGTATTGCATTCTCTATGGCATGATGAGATGCAATACGAGAATGAGGAGCTAGAGCATGGCATTGAGGAGTACTTCTCAAAGTGGGCAGGAGGAGATGTGCAGATGCTGAGAAGGCTAGAAGATGATCTTCTCCTCTTTCGAAATAGGAGTCTCTCTTTTGGTCGCCCTACAGCAGAGCTTCGAGAGACACAGTTGCAGCCTGTGTCTTGGTGGGAGAAATATGAGACATCCGCACCTACCTTGGTAAGTAGGCTAACCCATAAACCACAGTCTAGACTCAACTTTCAAGCTTCAGGACAAACATGAATCATGATACAGGAATCAATTATAATATTTTTTTCTTGTTTTTGTCATGTGATTGGCAGAAACGTCTTGCTATTCGAGTTCTTTCACAAGACTGAAGCTCAGGTCCTTGTGAAAGAAACTGGAGCACTTGGGTCCTCTTCCACACAAAGAAGAGGAACCGTTTGACTACAGCATAGCTTGAGAGACTTGTGTACTGTCATTGTAATCTTCGCCTCCTGGAGCACACATCTTCATCTCCTGAGCCTTGCCAAGTGAATGTTGACAAGATTGACATTGAGAAAATGGAGGACATTTCAAACATTCCCAGAGAGGAGCTAGACATTTATACCATGCTATATGAGGAGATATCAGTTCTAGCGCACCACACATGAGCTTCATCATGGAGGTCAAGGTCGACAAGTAGGGGTGCCAGCAGTTCAGCAAATGTACCCTCGCCCTCATTTAGTAGTGCCGATGACCACTTTGAGTCAGATATTACTTCTGTCAGTGCATCTAGCAGTGCTAGTGATAGTGATGCAGATGTCGAGGAGGGTGATCACTGATGAGACTTGAGTCTTGACTCTTCAGAGTTCAGACAGATGTTCTCTTGTGTGACTTTGTCTTATCATTTATATTTATGGTCATTGACTAAGGACTCAGTGGACTGTGGTGTTTTATGGATCATTAGTTATCAACTTATCTTTTATGCTCTTGTATCTTTTTTTCATGATTCATGAATATGATCCAACCTCTAGGTGTTTTTGTGATTCATGTATATCTATTATCATGTTACATGTAAATTTTCATGATCTAATCTTTAAAGTGTGATCTATGAATATCTTTAGAGTGTGCTTGGCACTTGTGCTGTCCCCCCCCTCCTCCCCCCCCTCCTCCCCCCCCCATTCCCCCGTTGTCTATCTGCAGGTCGACAGTTGCATGGTCACTTGCCAGCAAAGCCCGTTGGCATCGTGGGCCACGTTGGACCCTCGACCATTCGCCTAGCTTGTTACGCCTACACCCGACTGTCCCGTCAGTCCCCGCTAGTCGTCGCCATGCTAGTCAGCTCGTTTCGTTAGCTCTCATCGCCTACTGTGTCCGATTGGTGACTGTCGCCTATTCCCGACTTGTCGCACTCCGTCCCACAGTCCGTTGACTTGGACTTCGTCAGTCCTGTCGCCCACGATGCCTGCAGCCCAACCTGCAACTCTGACTCTGCTGTTGACACTTGCAAGACTGACAGAGTGTTGAGCACGTGGGCTCTGATACTAGTTTGTAGTGACGGGTTAGGCACGGAGATCGGGACACACAGTCGTTACATGCAATGAGAGACTGAGAGAGTGAGATAGAGTAGAGTTGAGAGAGCACGTTTGTAGGTACAATGACGATAGTGTACCTTTAGGTTTTTAGATAGATATATATGTGTAAGTACAAGTGCTAAGGGTATGTTCACACCCGAGCACATTTAAAAGGCATGAGACCTTTACTCCCAACATCGTATTAAAGGTAGGCGGAACACGGGACGCGCAGACGAGGTGGCCAAAAAGGGCCCGTTTCAACGTAAGGTACCGTACGGATCATACGGTATGAACACTACCGTACGATGTATGGAGACAACTAGGTCTAGAGCATTCTCTTTTATCCCCTAGCCATCTCTCTAGTCATCTCAGCATTTTCTAGTAATTTGAGCCATCAAAGGAAGAGATTTCAGTCAATCTTTGCTGTAAACCCTAATTTGCAGCCAAAATTAGGGTTTTGACAACTGTCTCAGGATGCGCGTTTAGAATTGAGGGCCTAGGACTTGAATTCTAGGAGTTGAAATTGAGAAATTTTAGGGAGATTCAAGAGGCTAGCCAAGTGATATTAGATTTGGGGCCGGATTTGTCTTTGAAAGAGTAGGGTGAAGGCCAATCCCCAAGCTAACCAAGGGGAAAATTGGTTTGGAGGTTTGCTATCAATTTTGACAGAAAGAGGCACTTGGATTTTCGGGGGAGTTCAGAGGATCTCAGTTGTACTCCCCCCATTTGCAATAAAAGTTAAAGAAATACTGCAAGTGGCACCAGTTTTGGGGCCAACAGGCTGTCCAATGTCCAAGATGTACGGTAAAGTATGCATTTAGATTTTGTGAATTTATTAATTGCTGTAATTAGTGCTTAATGGGGCTATTTACATTTGTTAATTGTTGTAATTAGTGCTTAATGGGACTATTTACCACCCTATGTGAAGAGAAAGGCTCGTTTTACAAAGACCGAGCTATGGCATGCTTGGTTTGGCCACCTCAACTATGAGTACCTTAGGAAGGCGGCTCAGGGACAACTTGTTCATGGCTCGTTGGAGATGGAGTGAACCATTCCATATGTGTGTCTTGCAGTCATGGCATGCAACATAGAGATGCGATTCCTAGCAAGGTTTCATGAAGGGCGAAGAAGCCCTTGGAACTTGTTTTAATGAACTTATATGGATTGATGAAGACGGAGTCCCTTAATGGGGGTTTGTATTTTATGCTAATTGTTCATGATTTTAGGAGGATGACATGGGCGTTTTTTTCATGGAGTTGAAGTTTGAAGCACTCTCACACTTCAAGGATTGGTTGATCTTTAAGGTAAACATGTTTGGTAGGAAACTCAAATCCTATGATCAAACAAAGAAAGAGAGTTTGTCTCTAACAAGCTTGCTAGGTTTTGTGCACATTGTGGCATTCACCAAGAATTTGCCAACATCAACATATCAGGAAAATGGTATATTGGAGTGTGATTGAGATGGCGTGGACTATGATGGAGTATCGATGGACACCACAATGTCTATGGCCTAAGGTAGTGGCCACCATTTTTCACATCCTTAATTAGTCGCCTACATTGCCATGGTTGGTATGAAACCTTTTGAAGCTTGCAATGAAGGCCTATTGATGACTGCCCGAATCAAGGGACAAGTCAAATTGAAGACTTGCTGGTCATTTTGAATAGGAAGGGAAGTTGGAATGTGGAAAGGGATTGGGAAAATCCCCTTATACATCAACTTGTTCTTTAATTAAGGAAATACTAAAAGGGGCGCTAGTTTTGGGGCCAATGGGGTCTCCATTGTTTGAGATTGTGAGTTAATTTACATTTCTCGGTTCTGTAGTAAGTGTTGATGCTGTAACTAAGTTGTAATCAGGGAATTACCATCCATCCATGGAAGAAAGATTGATTTCACACACCTTGTTCGTCCTTTAGGTCGAGGATTTTATTCTGAGAGGTGACTGTGCCTAGAAGGTTAAGCAGACAAAGGAGGCACTACATGAGATCTTTGAGACGATGGATATAGGACTTCTCGACTTCTTTCTAGATCATGAGATTTGGCACACCTTGAGGAAAAATTTTCATCTTTTAGTAGTGGTATGTGTGTTAGCTTTATTTATTCTTGTGTGTGAATAGACATTTTTGTGTGTAAAAGTACATGTTTAGATGTCAACACCTTTTACACCACTTAGCATTAAATAATGGTCAAAGGATTAGCTATATATGCTAGCCTATATATTCAGGCCCTATCACTTGTACTTGCATCTCATGTATCTCACCTATTATTATGAATCTATGGAGTTGTATCCACCATAGCCTATTGGTTACACATGTAAGCTCCATATCCAACAATGGTATGAGAGTGGGTTAATTGTAGCCTCAAGCTTTTATGTTTACTTCTTTGTTCTACTCGGTGCCCATGCCCCAAGAAGAAGGTGATGAACTTGAAGAAGAAGAAGAAGAAAGAGAAGAAGAAAAGCGACCTGTCTTGTCATCATGTTGTCCCAATAGACCTGCTCAGCACCTATTATTGCACCTTCGTGTTTTGGGATCTGTGTAGTCTCTAGCACCACGTTCGAAGAGTCACGGCTGTTGACCTGCAGCCATTTGTCAAAACTGTCGATAGTCTGCACGTGCATTTGATTTGTTTGTCATCTTGTTGTGGCCCATGTCATTAGCCTTTCGGCTCATCACACATTTCCAAGAAAGATAAGGTTTAATTTAAACCTTTTTGAATTAAAGTTTAATTTTTGTTTCTTTAGGGGCATATCACATGTAGATTGGAGCATTTCAAAATTATCAAAAGTTCTCCAAATTTCTTCATCAAAATTGTATAGGATTAGACACTTCCTCTCCGAGGTAAGGCCTTCCCTTTTCCTTTCTCATATGTTTCTTGTCATGGATTCAGTTACCCATGACCCAAAGGGGGATTTGTTAGCTTTATTTATTCTCGTGTGTGAACACACATTATTGTGCGTAACAGTGCGTGTTTAGGTGTGAACATCTTTTACACCACTTAGCATTAAATAAGGGTCAAAGGGTTAGCTATACATGCTAGCCTATATATTTAGGCTCTATCACTTGTACTTGTATCTCACTTACCTTACCTATTTTTATCAATCTATCTTTCAGTTTCTGTACTTGCAAGAGTTCTCTGTGTGTATGTTTGTGTCTCCATGGAGTTCCATCCACCATAGCCTATTGGTCATATAGTTGAGTTCCATACCCAACAATGTTTAGGAGCTTTTGACAAGCTTTGAGATGGAGAGGTATGGGTCTATTTCTACTTCCCTGGATTTGAATTGGAAGTCTACAACCCATGCCGATTCACTGGCAGCAAATGTTACTTGCCACATGCAGTTGATTCTGTGGTTGATATGGCTCTTAAATACTGGCATTGTTTTGTGTTTCATTGTTGTTTTTATTATTTTTGTTGCAGTTTGACTGTTTTGCTGCAATTATTTTTGCGATGAAGGGGAATTGGGAGATGGAGGAAAGCCACGGAAGGCAAGGGAAGATAGAGAAGGAAGGGGAGATAGGAGTAGCATGAATTGAGAGAGAGCACATGTGAGGAAGGAAGCAGATTGAGTTGGAGATTAGATGTCAAATCAAAATAGGTACCTTACAATCCTTTTGGGGTTGATTTACATAGTCCCCCACATTTCCCACATTTCCCTACTATTTCCTCATCTATTTTCCACATAAAATCCATGCTTTTCCCACCTTCATTACAGCCATCCCTTCCCAAAGAATTTTCCCCTCAAAATTTCCATGAGGCTGCCCTGAATGAGAAAAATACAGCAGAAACTGATCAGCTTTGTAGGAGATAGAGGTAGTCCTGCACAATGCTCTCAGGTTGCCAAGAATTCTCATCTTCAGATAAACCTTTCCATTTGATGAGGTATTCTGTGTAGGCTTTATTCTTGAGCACGTGATCTCTGAAGCCTTTGACTTGCTCCGGCACATAAATGATGTGGCCCTCTTCATCCATAGGAGGCAACTTAGGAAGAACCTGGACATGCTGTCCGACATGTGGTTTCAGCAATGATACATGGAAAACATTATGGATCTTGGAGGTCCTGGATAGTTCCAACTGATATGCTATCTCCCCAACTTTGCGGACGATTTTGTAGGGGCCATAATACCTGTGGGCAAGCTTGGTGTTGGTATTACCTTTCAGTGAGGCATATCGATTCTTATGGAGACGTAAAAGCACATAATCCCCTTCTTCAAAAGATAAGTACCTCCTTTGTTCATCCGCATACTTCTTCTGCTTGGCTTGGGCATCCTGCATATTCTTCTTAGCCAACTGTAGAAGGGCATCCATACTCTCCAAATCATTTCTTGCTTGCTGATTTTTCACAGCCAAGTCTGCAACCCTGGAAGCCATTCCCACTTTGCATCCATACATAGCCTCGAATGGACTCATGCCAATAGAGAGGTGTTTGGTGCTGTTGTAACAAAATTCAGCCAATGCTAACCATTTGTCCCAAGACTTCTGTGTGTCATGACAGTAATGCCTTAAATACTCCTCCAACCATTTGTTCACCCTCTCTGATTGTCCATCTGTTTGGGGATGATAAGCAATACTAGGCGCAAGGGAAGCACCGACTGTAGTGAATAATTCGTGCCAAAAGTGGACCATAAACTTAGCATCCCGGTCACTGACAATCTTTTGAGGAAAACCATGGTGCTTGAACACATTTTCAATGAATTGCCAGGCAACCTGTGAATTGGAGTACCGAGTCCTAGTCGGTATGAAATGGGCCTGCTTGGTCATCCTGTCAACCACCACGAATATGCTATCCCAACCCTTATCTGTAGAAGCCAAGCCTGTAATGAAGTCCATGGCAATGTGAGTCCATTTGCCTTCAGGAATGGGTAGCGGTTGCAGAAGGCCTGCGGGTAACCGGCACTTTAAGACTATGGTCTATCTCTGTAGCAACCAATCCCACTCTTTGCAATGTTCTGCAATTAATGAAACCGTGAGCGCTACCACTGTCTACCAATACATGAATAGATCTGCCATTAATCATTCCTTTCAACCTGATTGTGTCAGCACTTTTGACACCCATCAAGGCATGAAGTGAGATGGTATACAGTGTAGACTGGGCATCCCAATAAATCTGCTCATCATCCACAGGGACATTACCATTAGCATCACCTCTGACATGAAAAGGCATTGTAGGTTGATGCTCCAACACAGAGAGTGTTGGCTTACGGCCTGTCCTGCCTTATGTAGGCTGAATATCAATCTCATGCATCACACAAGTGGTTTGCTCAATAGCCCCACCCGGATTAAAGGGAAATGCAGTCCCCTTTGTGGCTTCTGTGTCAGGAGATTCATCTGCATCATGAGCTCCTGTCAATTCCTCATGAGAGACATCATGGGGGTCTGCTACATCAGCCACTTCATCATCATCTGATAATTCAATTATCATGCTGAGCTTGGCTGAGCTGACATTCTTCATTTTGCACACATCTCGGTGCTCAGGTGTCCATTTCTCTCCACACCTAAAGCATAAATTTGCCTTTTTCCTACCATCCATTATGACCTTGGAATGTTGTTTAACTTCTGATTTGTCAAAACCAGCACTGGGTTTGACACCTGACTTTGCATCCATGGGCCTGTATGGCTTTGCATATGGCATTGTACTCCCAGTAACCGTTGGATATCGTGGAAAGGGGGCAGCTGCTGATTTCTTATCGATCCAATCAGCAAACTTTGTCTTCCTGTCAGCCTCATAAACAGTATCATAGGAGCTACCTGACAAATGCTTGTACTTGCCAGCATATTTTGGCTCAAACACCTCAGCAAGCTGGGCTGCTCGCTCAATGGTTTGAGGATTATGAGCTCTCACATCAGCAGCCAGAGAGGGATTTAAGCCTTGTATAAAATGCAGCAGCTTCCCCTTCTCGGAAATGTCTTGTACAAATAAGGAAAGCCTCCAAAAACGCTGCAAGTACTCCTGGACCGTACTTGTCTGAGATAGTGCATAAAAATCAGCCAGGTATTGTTCAAGGATTAGGGCCGAGACGAAAGTCGTGACCATAAGCTCCTTGAACTGTTTCCATGTGGTTGGCTTCTGAGGCGACTCTCGCATGTAACGCCACCATGTATGTGCATAATCCTGTAAATGCATGCCAGCAAAAATGATCCTCTCCTCATCATTCTTAGGGTAGAAGCGGAAATAATCTTCCAGCTTCGTGAGCCACTCCTCCAACTCATTGGGAGTGCGAGTGTCACCCTTAAACTTGTGCACAAAGATTTTATCTTTCACATCTTTGGCTGCGTTATTCCTGGAGTGACTACCAGCATATCTAGCATCCTCACGCTTGAAGCTCACATACTGTAAAAAGGGTATCTCATCACGAACATCCTCAGGCAAAGCCCTGTATGAACGTAAGGCATCTGAAAGCATATCATCCATGTTTGCATGCTGCCCACTTTCAGCATCATGCTGGTTAGGAGAACCACTCCCCTGATGCATAAAGTGCGTCTGACTGAAAACATTACCTCCCTGATACGCAGGCTGAGTCTGACTGAATGTATTAACAGGAGTGTCATCGAAGCATGCAATCCCTGCTGAGTCTGCCTGCCAAAAACATCTCGGTGAGTGGGTGGCATAGAAAAAGGCTGAGAAGAGGACTGGCCTCTCTCCCAACTGCCCTGAAACCCAACACCCAATCCAGGCATGCTCGCCGTGGGCGGAAATATGCCAGTAGGCCGGCCCAAAACGGACGGCTCAGCCAATGAAATCTGCGAGCCAAATGGCGGCCTAGAATCAAAAAAAGAAGTGCTTGGCGGCACAGGCAAGGCATCACCTATATCAACATAATCCCCATGCTGGGGTGCATGCATAGAACCAACATCATAAGTGCGACGATCATCAGCCATAAATCCCCTGCGTGGGTCAGGAAAATCACCCTGGCTATCCGACTGATCCCCGTGCTGGGGTGCGGCCTGCTTACCCTTATCATGCATACTGATGGCAGTAGTGATTTGCTGCCCAATGTTCTGACCCATCTGGGTGATAGCTGTATCATGCATAGCCATAGTAGTGGTGAGCTGCTGCCCCAACTGCTGACCCATTTGTCGAAAAGCCCCCTGAAGCATCGAGGCCAATGCATCCAAAAACTGTGTCTGTAGGCATAGCAGGAACTGGCTGTGAGGGAGGTACACCCTCTGTAACTGGCATCTGCTCCTACTAAGCAACATCATCGCCATGCTGAAACGTCTCATCTGATCGGGGTACATGCTTGGGAGCCATGAGTGTGCGATGGAGTCGATGAAGAGGCTTGAAGAAAACTCGGTGAAGAGGATGGAGAGAATGCTCGAAATGAGCCACAAAGGTGGCTGAGAAGGGCCCAGAACACGGCTGTAGAAGTGCCCTAAAAGAGGTTTTTTTTTTTTTTTTGGGAAGTCCTAGGATTGTCCTAGCCTAGCTAGGACTGGTAGGACTGTCCTAGCCTATCTAGGACTGTTAGGATTGTCCTAGCCTAACTAGGATTGTTAGGACTAGACTAACTAAACTAACTCACAATTAATGAGTTAATTACCCCTCAGGTTAACTAACCTTACTAGCCTTAGGAAATAGATTAGAAAATTAGTCTAAGGTATGAAAACGGTGGCGGAAACGGTGGCCAGTGGAAGGCGCGGGCGGGTGACGGAAACGGTGGCGGAGGAACGACGGAATCGCGGCAGCGTATGACAACGAGGGGTGCACCGAACAGGCGCGAAGAGATTGTCAGTCCGGTGGAGATGGCGTATTCCGGAGGAGTTGGCGTATTACTACCTCGTGGTCGAGCAACACTGGCGAAGATGGTGGCAGGCAGTAACGGTGACGTGAACATAAAAAAAAGACGGACAGAACTGTAGCGAATGGACAGAACGGTGAGGGCGACGTGAGGCAGAGAAGTGACGGCTGAAGCGAGGCTGCTGGTTTCTCCAAACGAAATGTTGAGTTCGTGATTGGCGGAAGCAAACGGAATGGCTCACTGGTGGAAACGGTGCGTGAGGGAGTTTGGCCGCCTTGAGTGCCTTGATTCCAATCGACCTGCACTCTCTTTCACATGCTGGATTCCATTTGGTTCACCTAGATAACAATAGTTCTGTCCATCAATGCAAAGCTGCTCTGTAGGTGCTAGAATTTTAGGCTTTGATACCAATGCAATGAAGGGGAACTGGGAGATGGAGGAAAGCCACGGAAGGCAACTGAAGATAGAGAAGGAAGGGGAGATAGGAGTAGCGTGAATTGAGAGAGAGCACAGGTGAGGAAGGAAGCAGATTGAGTTGGAGATTAGATGTCAAATCAAAATAGGTACCTTACAATCCTTTTGGGGTTGACTTATATAGTCCCCCACATTTCCCACATTTCCCCTACTATTTCCCCATCTATTTTCCACATAAAATCCATGCTTTTCCCACCTTCATTACAATTTTACTGGTTGACCTGCCTTATTTTATGATTGTATTTTGGCCTATTTATAGGCTGGCTTGCTTGGGGTCACACATCATTCAGTTTGGTGTGTGCAGGTTGAGAGAGCTCGCGCGGACACATGTAACAGCCTAGTGTACAGATCTGCTCCCTTTATTAGCATTCATTCACTGCAGATTTCTACGTTCTACTCTCTCTCTCTCTCTCTCTCTCTCCTGTCCATGTTCATCGTCTTTTCAGTCCGGTCATATGCTTCCCTACTTGCTGCACTCTGACAGGGAAAGGGTTCCTACTCACCAATAGTTGGATTGTTATTGCTGTAGTATGGGATTCAAGATATGCACAAGTGGCCAAAGAAGTTAGTTAGTAGCCTAATCCGAGTCACTATAAGCATGTGACTACAAGTCACCCATTGGAAAACATCAAACAAAAATCCTGAGTGCACAAAGAACATGCTCAATGGTTTGCCAATTCTGCATACGTGGGTTGTGCTTATGCATGCTCGTGTGTGATGCAGCATACTGAATGTTATATCTTTGGTTGCATAAATAGATAGGGCCACAATAATGTGGCTTTACATACTAGCATCAAATAATTGATTGCCATCATGCGTAGACAATTTTAGCCTTAACTCCATAGGAGTCGTGATAGGTTGACAATTATGCAATGCGAACCACTCTAGCAATCTATATATACTCTTAGATTGTTGCATAAGAATGCAATTTTCATTTTGTACAAATTGAATGCCCAGCAACCCATGTTTGACATCTCAAATGTGCATCTTAGATGAACCTTGCATTCTTTGATTTTTCCTTCATTGGTACTTGAGAGTTGCAAATTGTCTACATTAAGGATGAATATCTATCAACAAACCCTCCCATCCTTTAGGATTCTTGGGGCACATTGAGGGTAATGCTTCCCATACAGTCCCTAGATATATGAGATACTATTTTCTAGAGAAATAGTAGACATGTACATATGATAGATCTTTAGATTATATGATGTTGATATGCACACTCCACTGTTTGAGCTTACACAACATTTGTTGGGAATAAAGGCCCTCGTGCCTTTTAAATGTGCTAGGGTGTGTATACACCCTTAGCACTTGTACTTTCATTTAATATCTATCTAAAAACCTAAAGTGGTACACTCGTCATTGTACCCAAAATCGTGCTCACTCTCTTTGCTACTCCACTCTCTCTCTCTCTCTCTCTCTCTCTCTCTCTCTCTCTCTCTACTGCTAACAATCCTTGCAAGTCTCGATCCTCTCACGGGCCCGTCACTACAAACTGGTATCAGAGCACAGATTTCGCGAGCTTCCTGAGACCACGGCACAAGCTGTTCAAGCCACAAGGCTCGTTCAGCACAGGTTGTGCTGAAGACTAGTAATCAAGTGACCAATACGTATGTGGCAATGGTGCGATAGGCTGGGCGAGGAGGCAATGGCCTGATGCGCAGGGGGATAATCAGTCGTGCAGGGCGATAACCAGTCGAGTAGGGAGCAGCGTGGCAGCGTGGCGACTGACAAACAGTGGATGGGAGATGGTAGCCAGGCGTCAGATGGCGACCAGCGGGCGACTTCAGTGGGGTGCGCGACGGATGAGATGAGTGGGGCGAGGACAGTCCTGACGGGTCAACGGACCCGTCATCCAAAGATTTAAAAAAAAATATTTTCTCAAACTCCTCCCTCTAACCATGGTTTGCGCACGCAAGCACAAAAGGTTAGATTTGTGCAATCTTGGCCTAGAAATTTGGGGCTTCTCCAGACCGAGTATTGTTCATGCAAAATTGAGGCATTTGCGTCAGAAATTGCAGACATTCTATGCATTTGAATTGGGGATTTCCCCAAAATTATTGAAATTTTTCTCATTTGAGTAAAATTTCTTAACATTGGACCCATAGAATTTGGGGCTTTTATCGTATTGGTGAAATTCTGTTCAGTTGAGTCAGATTGGCTGACATTGGTGCACATTTGGACTCGAGAGAATTGGGGCTTTTGCAAAATTTTGTGAAATTTTGCTAATTTTTCTTGTTTTATGCTTTTGGAAACATGTATTAATGCAATTGGGACAGATTGGTCATTGAAATTTGGGGGTTTTGCTGAAATTGCTCTATTTTGGCAAAATTGGCCTATTTTATGCATGACAGAGACAGTTCAGATATATGGTTAATGCTTTGAGCACAAAAAATTTTGGGGTTTTTGACCGTGCGTGTCAAATTTTATGCCCGTGGGTACATGTACAACAGAAATTGCAGCTAACATTTGGGACTTCTCATGTAATGTAATGCATTTGCCCTTGGAACAGCTGTAATCAGTTGTAGAATGCTGTAGCACATGATTTGGTGCTTCTGAAAATTTAATTACAAATCTGAAATTGCTGCTTCTACGTGGTCATTTATTGCTGGTTGGTACTTGTTTGTACCTTGGTCACTTGTGTGACAGTTTGGACTTGCATTTGCTGAATTTTTTGGTCACATTTGGGCTGAAAATCATGGCTGGCAGCAGTGACAGCAGTAATCTCATGCACATAAAGAAGCTTGAAGGAGCACATAACTTTGCAGTTTGGCAAAACCAGTGCTACAATATCGTGTTGCAAAAGAAGCAGGCAAAGCCAATTAAGACAAAAGGGGCAAAACCCGCCGATATGGAACAGGACGATTGGGATGAGTTAAATGAGCTTGCACGCTCAACCATTGAGCTATCGATTTCTGATGCCTTGTTGTTTAACATTGAAGGTTTGGATTCTGCATATGCTATTTGGACTTGACTGGAAGAACTGTATGTACAGAAGAGTGCGGCAAGCAAAGTGTATTGGCTGAAAAAGCTTATGGATTTGCGTATGAAAGAGGGTACAGGAATGTCTACTCACTTGAGTGAGTTGAACTCCATTTTCAGCCAGCTAGTTGCCTTGAAGTTCTTGATTGATGAAGAATTTAAGCACTCTTCCAGAGAGTTGGGATACATTTAAGACTGCTATGAGCAATTCTAATGCGATTCTTTTGTATACTGATGTAGAGAGTGCTCTACTCATGTAAGAAATGAATCAGCAGAACAATGTATCCAGTAAGTTTTCCAGTGCTTTGCATACTAGGGGCAGATCACAGCCAAAAGGAAAATCTGATAGCAAGGGATGCAACAAATCACGTGGCAAAGATGTTGAATGCCATCATTGTGGCAAGAAGAGTCACTTAAAATGTGACTGCTACAAATGGAAGAAAGAGAAAAGAAAGGGCAAGAAGACAGATGATAGCAAGGAAGAGAAGGAAGAGGGTCAACCTAAGAAGAGCAATGTCAAAATTGAAGAGGTGAATGTAGTCACTCATAACAGTGACAGTGGGAATGACGTACTCTTTGTCTCTTCACCATTTGGTGCACATGCTTTACTTGCAGATACAGATGATGACATGCATACCTGGATTCTCGATTCAGGTCCTTCCTTTCATGTCATCCCTCATCGTGAGTGGTTCTTTGCCTATACAGGGGTCGACATGGTGTTATCCATCTTGGGGACAACTATGCATGTGACATTGCAGGTATTGACAGTGCGCAGTTGTAGTTTCAGCATGGCTCTGTCTTCACACTTCAGCATGTACAGCATGTACCTCAGCTCAAGAAGAGCCTGATTTAGCATAGGGCAGCTAGATGATGATGGATTTTATACCAGCTTTGGTGATAGGAAATTGAAGATTTGTAAGGAATCTAGAGTGATTGCTAGAGGTCGTAAAAGTGAAACCTTGTATCCTCTCCATGTATCTAGTGCGAGTGTCCATGTTGTTGCCGTTACCAAGTAGCCAAGTGTTTCTTTGTGGCATGGCCGATTGGGATACAAGTCAAATATGAATGAAAGTGCTTTCTCATTTGGGTTACTTGCCTTGTCTTTATTATGCTGATTTTGAGCATTGTGATCATTGTGTTTTGGTAAACATGCACAGACGTCTCATAAAAAGTCTCTTTCATTGAAATCTTCTCCTCTAGAGTTAGTACATTCAGGTGTATATCAGATGCTAGGGTTATCTTTAGGGGGAAAGAAATACTTTGTCACCTTTGTCGATGATGATACATGGAAGGTATGGGTTTATCCTATTCGTAGCAAGGATGAAGTGCTTAACAAGTTTAAAAAAATTATTGGCATGATAAGACACTTAAGTGTCTTCGCTTTGACAATGGTAGGGAATATGTGTCCAAGGCCTTTCAGGCATTTTGTGACAGCAAAGGATAAAGAGGGAGCTCTCTGCCCCTCATAATCTACCCCAAAATGAAGTTGCAGAGCGTATGGATTGGACTATACAGGATAAGGTTCGTATAATGTTGTCTCATGTTGCATTACCCCATGGTTTTTGGGTAGAGGCTGTTATGACAGCCGTACAATTGATTAATCGGTCACCAAGCAGGTCTTTTTTGGGGGGGGGGGGGGGGGGAGAGTTCCCTAAGAAGCGTGTTCGGACAAGCCACCTTCATATGCTCACCTGAAAGTGTTTGGCTGCGAGGCTTTTGTGCACATTCGTAAAGAAAAATCCAGCAAACTTGAGCCAAAGTCATGTAAATGCATTTTCCTAGGATATGTTGATGAGGGTGAAATGGGGTATAGATTATGGGATTCCAATAAAAGGAAAGTAGTACGGAATAATGATGTTATATTTCAGGAAGATCGCATGTATAAACAGCCCGAAAAGACTGAGGAGGTCCATAGGGTTGTATTCCGGGAGGAAATACCTTTTGGACAGCAAAATGTGCCCACTGTACATCAGCAAATACCTGCTGTAAATGAACTTGTAAATGCAGAAAATAATACTGAAAATGATCAACTAGCTATTGCCCATGATAATGATCTACTACATGTGCACGAACAACCAGAACAACAAGCTGTTAATGTTGATTTGCAGGCTGAAATGCGAGGATAGCAATCTGAAAATGCTCAACAGCCAGCAAACAATGACCATTGGGTTAGGAGATCATCTAGGGCTACTAAACAACCCGATAGATTCATTCCTAGTGCAAACAATGTGGTTGATTATGTCATGTTGATAGACTGCGGTGAAATGTCTTGCTTCAAGGAAGCAATGGACAGACAGGATAGCAAGAAATGGTATAAAGCCATGTTGTCAGAAATGGAATCTCTTGAGAAAAATGACACTTGGGACTTGGTGCAGTTGCCCAAAGGACAAAAAACACTTCCATGCAAATGGGTTTATAAGATGAAGGTCACTTTTAGTTCCTTACCAAAGTACAAAGCAAGATTGGTTACGAAGGCGTACAAGCAGGAACATGGAATTGACTTTGAAGAGATCTTCTCTCCTGTAGTGAAAATGACTACATTGAGAACCGTTTTGGGCTTGGTTGTAGTTGAAGATATGGAGCTCACACAGATGGATGTAAAGATTGCATTCTTACATGGTGATCTGCATGAAGACATATATATGCAGCAGCTTGAAGGGTTTGTGAAAAAAGGGAAAGAGAAGATGGTATGTGAACTCAAAAGGAGTCTATATGGGCTGAAACAAGTGCCAAGAGAATGGTATCATAAGTTTGATACATTTATGCAATCTCAAGGTTTCCATAGAAGCCAAATGGATCATTGCTTGTACACCAAGAAGGCAGCAGATGGCAACTTGATTATCTTGGTTCTGTATGTTGATGACCTGCCGATTACTGTTAGGGATACTCATGCCTTGGACTCACTGAAGCAAAGTCTTCATGGCAGCTTTGACATGAAGGATCTTGGTGATGCAAATCACATTCTTGGCATGCGAATACTCAGAGAGAGGTCGAAAAGATTGCTCTATCTATCTCAGTAGGAGTATATCTCCAAGGTTTTGCAGCGTTTCAATATGGAGGGGGGGAAAACAATTGGGGTTCCATTGCTTTCATATGTGAAACTCGGTGCAAAGGACAGCCCTACATCTGATGATGAGAAGGCTGAAATGGCTAAGATACCATATGCTTCAACTGTTGACAGCTTGATGTATGCTATGGTTGCTACACGTCTTGACTTTGCCTTTGCAGTGCGAGTGGTTAGCAGATACATGGCAAACCCTGGTAAAAAGCATTGGGAAGCAGTGAAAGGTATTATGAGATACCTCAAAGGCACAAAGGAGTTGTGCATCTGCTTTGGAAAGCAGAAGGCATCTGTCGTTGGCTCTACAGATGCAGACTATACTGGTCATGCGGATTGCAGAAAGTCCACTTCTGGATATGTGTTTACTTTCATAGGAGGAGCAGCCTCTTGGATCTCCAAGCTACAAAAGTGTGTTGCATTGTCTACTACAGAGGCAGAGTATGTGGCCGCCATTGAGGCATGCAAGGAGGCTTTATGGCTTTCATGTCTGGTGGGAGAGCTTGGCATTACAGAGTTACTTGTTCTCCATTGTGATAGTCAGAGTGCTATCATGCTAGCATGGAATCGCGTCTTTCATGCGAAGACGAAGCACATACAAGTGAAGTACCACTTCGGTAGAGATGTACTTGACAACAAGAGCATTGAGCTTGTCAAAGTACATACAAATGATAATCTTGCAGACCTTCTCATGAAGGGTCTTCTAGCAGAGCGGTTTGCTCATTGTTGACACATGATGGGAGTTGGATAGATATATGTATTTCAGCTTTGTACATACCTAGACTTAGCTGATTCTTTTCTTCTCTTAAGGCACATTGCCTTTAGGTGGGAGATTATTGAGAATAAAGGCCCTTGTGCCTTTTAAATGTGCTCGGGTGTGAACACACCCTTAGCACTTGTACTTTCATATATATATCTATCTAAAAACCTAAAGTGGTACACTCGTCATTGTAACCAAAAAGTCGTGCTCACTCTCTTTGCTACACGACTCTCTCTCTCTCTCTCTCTCTCTCTCTCTGTGTTTGTGTGTGTGTGTCTCTCTCTACTACTAACAATCCTTGCGAGGCTCGATACTCTCACGGGCCCGTCACTACAACATTTGAGTGAGGCTTTACATGCAACAAAAATAGATATAACTTTCTCCCACTCACAACCCACACAACTTGCTTCCTCTAGGTTGATATCTTGGAACAACTGGCATGATGATGAGTGTTGTAAGACTAGAGCATGTCTCGCTAGGATCTACTACCCATAGACATGCAAAGTTGCTCTTCAAACACATCATAGAGCAGGAGAGAGCTTTTGTCATTGAGTTGGAGAGAGATTTGTACCAACCATTCTGGAGTCATGTTCATCACATCCTATGATAGGTGGGGGAAATATGTACACAATAGAGAGAGCATGGGGAGGCCGTTGACAAACTATGCATAGGTAAGGCACAAGATCATGATAGCTAGGTAGCCGAGCATGTGATATATGCTAGAGATGTGGTGGCAAAGCTTATGGCATACATGTTTAATATAGCCATGTGTGAGGGCTTCCCAAAGAGTTGGAGTACTAATACCATTGTACCTATTCTCAAGTCAGGCGATCCCACTCTACCCAACAATGATCATGGTTGGGCAAAGATTGGCCAAAATATACGCCTCCATCCTTGAGGAGGGGTTGAGCCGATGGGCATAGAGAGTGGGTCTCAAGGCATAGGGGCAAATTGGTTTCAAGAAAGCCTATTTGACACTGGACCATGTCTTCACATTGATTGCCATTATGGAGGGGGATAGGGCCCATGGGACACGGATCTATTGTTGCTTTTTGGAGTTTTGAAAAGCTTTTGATACAATGCTGAGGGCCAAATGGATGCAGGGGAATACCTAGAGAGGTCACCTAGAGTATTCAAACATTATATGAGAAAGTGGTTGATAGAGCGAGGACACCTAAGGGTCTCTTAGCTCATGTTCACTCCCATTGGGGTAAAGCAGGGACATCCTCTCTCACTGACGCTTTGTGGACTATAAATTGATGAGATCTCCAACTATATCTCCAGAAGAGGAGATAGAGGAGCTCCACTGGCTGGTAATTGGACTTGGATACCTCTCTTGCTATATGAAAATGATATCATGTAGATAGCTGACTCTCCACAAGGGCTACAGAGACATCTCCATGTACTATACTCTTATGACTAGAATAGATGAGTCTATTAACTATAGTAAAACCAAGGTTATGGTGTTTAACACCACATCAGAGTGGGTTAGGAGATCAACATCCAGCTTTACCTATGGATAGTAGGAGGTGGAGTATGTTGATTGTCATACATATTTGGGTGTCTTATTTATAGGGCTCACTTTCTCTATGAGAGGTAGGAGAGGCGGGGGTTTACAACATGGAGGAGAGACCAGGGTTTACAACATTGGGAGGGTTAGAGACGGTATGCTCACATATACAGTTGAAGGAACCCTACACTAAGCTATGACTATTTAATACTCTAGTTATATCCACACTCCAATGCGGAGAATAGATCTGGGCAGTGGGGCCTGCCACCTCATTCACCCTTGAGTCTTGAACTCGGCCACTGGTGCTCCAGATTTGAAGGACTGCGTATCTTGTCCTTGTGCTCCTCGTGTACTGCTGCCTTCTGTGCGTCAATTGCAGCCTGTCCATGTAGGGAACCTGCCTGCACGCTGTGCTCGAGATCTTCCTTCCTTTGGAGTCTACCCTGCAATGCAAGTTTTCTAAGATTGCATCCTGCACACAGCTGCTGGTATGCAGCTTGCAACAGCTCATAGTTGCAGCAGACAACCTGCACAAACTTTCCTAGCTTGTAGCGACTTGTCTGGTCATCACCATGCACAGATTTTTGACCCAGTTTCTCCACCCGACTAGCATGTGCTTTTTTGTTAGATGAATTTAGCTTGACAGTCCACTTTTAAGTGAAAACATTATTAAACATTAATCCTTAATCAGCCTGACTCCCACAAACACTTGTTTGCATGTAGCCTCTCCATAGATACAAAATTTGGAGATTTTTGCCACATACATAAATTTCCACTCAATTTCTTCAAAAAAATTGGGGCCTTTTGTCCAAAACCCCCAAATTTCACCAAATTTTTGAGGATTTTGTGTTACGTGCACAAAATTGCCCTATTTTACATAAAAAAAACTTGGGGCTTTTTACATTCGAGCGCGAATTTGACCAAAATTTCATCAAATAAATTTGGGGTCTTGTGAAATTTGTCCAAATCCTTGACATTGAGGCTAATTTCATCTTTCTGCATTGACATTTGGGGACGTTGGAGCCTCCTCACAGCTGCAAATTTTTCTTTGACATCATCTATTGTGTTCGTAAAATTGTAAATTTTTTGGAAAATTTCCTTGCTATTTCATATTGCTACACCTACAGGTATATGTCTTGGTAGCTATTGTCGTGAAAATTCAGTTTTATGCAGGAAGCAATGGCAAGCAAAAATGGCTTGTCAAACATGTTTAGGGATGTTGACAACTTGGATGTCACAAATTATCCGATGTGGCCATATATGATGAAGTATGTTTTGGTCGCCAAACAATTTTGGGGTTAAGTATTTAGTTCAAAGGTTAGGCTTGCAGGCCGTGTTGTATAGAATGCTGTAGGTTCATCCTATTCTTCCATTCTCACAATTTCTCTAGTCTCTGTTGCACCTCCCACCGTTGCTTAGTTGACATGGGAAGAAAGAGATGCCAAGGCACATGCTTTGATTGCATTGTCATGCAAAAGACATGCTATTCCACACATTCGTTCACGCATAGTAGCTAAGCATGCTTGGGATAAACTTGCCTTGCTGTATTAGGTGCGCAAAAAAGCTCGTGTAGCCTGTTTGTGCAGCCAACTTGAGATGGAGCTTATGATTGAGGGTGATTTGGTGGATGCACACATTACACATGTAAATTATATAATGGAGTAGCTTGCAAATGTTGATGAGATTATTTCTGATGCTTCTCTTGTTTCTAGTCTTGGTTGGCCTACGTGAGTCTTATCCTAGTTTTGTCACTGTACTTTGCTTGCTTGTAAAAGGAGATGTTGATGCATAGACATCTGATGCGTTGGTATCATTGTTATGGCAAGAAGAGCAATCATAGGTGAATTGCACTAACATAACTATGGAAAATCAAGCATTTGTAGCCAGCCATAGGAACAAATGAAAGTCATGGCAGCCATCAAAGTCAAAGGGCAAAGGCAGATCAGCCTCTTCTACAAACTCTTCAAGCACCAAGGATTAGTGTGCTAAGAAAAAGAGATTCAATTATTGCAGGAAAAGGGGGCCAAATTGATCAAAGAGTACTTGTGTTTTGTTATCTTCATTGATGACATAATCTGTCATTATCGGGCATATGCTTTGAGGCACAAATTAGAAGTGTTTGTATGCTTTAAAACCTTCTTGGTCTTTGTTGAAAATGGTAGTAGATGCAAGTGAATTACACTCCGTATACGTTGAATGGGGGAATACGTGCCATGAGAGTTTTAACTCTTTTTTGGCTGAAACCAGCATTAAACATCATCATGATTCATATTACACCTTATGCACCTCAACAAAACGTTGTGGCCGAAAGAAAGAATCAGACTTTGATGGAGATGGCAAGTTATATGCTTTCACACAAAAATCTGTCCCCAAAGTTTCAGCTTGATGCTATTATGTGTGAATATGTGCTGAATTGCAGCCCCACTAAAGCATTAGTTGCTTGTACACCTTACGAGCCTTGGAATGGCTAGAAACCAGTGGTGTCACACATTTGTGTCTTTGGTTGTTGGACTGTAGAAAGTAAAGGGTATTGCTTGTAACAACCCTCTAGAAACAAGATTTTTGTTAGTAGGGATGTAATATTCGCTAAACATGCTGGTCAGCCCTTCATGGATTGCATAATCCAGGCCAATGTGGGGCCTATGGATATGTTTGACAGTTTGTTGCCATTGTTTCAGCAAAGTGCACCCAATTTTGGTCAATTTTAGCAACCTATTGAGGGTTTATAGTAGTAAAATTAGCAACAAGCACATGTTGAACGAGATTATGGAGAGCTGGCACATAAGTTGAAGATGAAGGGATAAAAGTGGGACTGCACATTGTCCCCTTTTGTGGAACATTTTGAACCATTTGTCCTACTGAAATGTCTGGTGTCATCTAAAATGCAAAGTTGCTTTTTGGGGTTGATTTATTTTGCTAGGAAAATGTGATAATTTGAAAGGAAGTTTTAGGGAGCTTAACACACACCGTCCTCATCTTTGGTCAATTAGCCCATTATTGCCCACCCATAGGAGACACCTGCTGAGACACTTCAGCCTCCCTATGTTGAAGCAGATGCTGTAGCACACTTTGAGAGGGAATTTGGGACAGCTATAGTTTATATTGTGTTTATGCCAGTGTTAAACTTCTATTGGCAAGGCCAGGCTAGCACAAGATTTTGCAGAACTAGGTGCACTGGAGAGAAGCAAATCTGTGCATTTTTTGCTGCTATTCATTTGATGGTAGCACCCCTTGGCAGGATACTGTAGGTTGGATAGAGACATTAGGTTTTGTGTACTTTGGGATTACATATGCCTTTGCCGGTTTTCTTGCATATTGAGCTTGAAAGTGTCAAGATCTTTCATATACAATCACATTTTGACCTCCTTTTCCAATGCATCCTGTGCATGCAAGCAGATAGTACATATTGTGCAGCAACATGGCACAAAAAAGATTAGAAACAAATAGAGGTTCAGCCTCAAAAGGAGTCAACTTCCCTAAATTATTTCTCAGTTTGAAGTGCCAAAAATTTATGGGAAAGAGTTAAAAAAAAAAGCTTCATAGTAGAAAGTTAAGAAGCTAATAGATTTTCACATGATTACAATGTGGAGAAACTGTTGCAGCTTTGACTTTCGATGAAGGAAGATAAGTTCCTCATTGGATTTGGAAGAATGATAGAAACAAATAGTTCAGTTGACCGATGTAGTTATACTAATGCATGCCCATCTCAACCACCTTATGACATTCTTCACGGAATGTGTATGATTGGTGCTGGATTTGTTAAAGCTCAAAATGCTATTACACCATGCCCCCCCTGTTCAAATCGCTGAGCATTACGATGTACCTTTAATCCTTCTCCTCTAAAGTGAACATGGTTTTATAATCTTTAATTTTGTATTTTGTGGTGGTCTTCATCCCATTTAGACTTTCTTGCAAACTAATGTGCTTTATCACAAACAATTGTGCATGTGCATGTGTATGTGCGTCTGTGTACTTTTGCACATGTATGCTTATCACAAACAGTTGTGCACATGCACTTGTATGTGCTCGTGCATCAGTGTTTTTTTGCACTGCATGTTTTTTTTTGCAAGTAAAATGTGGCTGATTATATTACTTTAAAAAAACTAATTACAACAGAGTGCTCATGCTCAACAGACTAGCTGAAGCTAATGCAAAGTCACAAATACATCATGTATACAAGCCTCTCAAGGCGGTCTGGGGGGGATGGGGGCAAGAAGCCATGGAGGGGGGATGTATCGCCATTTAGGGCTGCCTGCATGCATCACGAAAAACAGGTCGTGGCCCCCCAAGTACGCATGAAACGACAACGGAGCTCTTGACGAGTCCTGGACTCGCCTTGCACCTGATCCCATTGGCCGCGGAGGGAGTGGATGATGGAGGTCCAGAGCTTTGCTAAGATTGCTTGTACTGAAAATCTCTCTCCACCGAAAGCTTGCTGACACCGCCCCTTCCAGTTATGCCATCTAGTAAGACTCCCTATGATCTCCCATATCTCAAAGCGGTTTGTTGTGGGCTCCAGTACCTGGCGGATGGGTAGAGCCTCCAAATCGACCACTGTGCATGACCTTGCCTCGATGATGAATATGGTGTCTTGTATCCCGGTCTCATACAAAAGGTGACGGCCTTGGTTGATTGCCTGCCAGTAGAAAGCTCCCCATGAGATACATCCAAGGCTGGGTGCTATATGGCAAAGGATGCGGCATGCTCCTCTCCACACGAGCTGCGTCTCCTCACATGACCAAAGGCAGTGCTTTGGGGTTTTAGAGACTGCTGTGTGTAGCGCGTACAACCTCCCTCCTGTATTTGGGAAAGCCAACTTCCCATCACCAAGCTTCCATGTGCCACGAGCCATAATAAATACGATACCCTCCTCGGCCTCCAGCTATCCCATAGGCGGTGCTAGAAGGTCCGTCGGAACAACTCTGTGATGTTGTGCTCCGCCTAGTGCCTGCTACGTGACAGTGCCCAATCCATATCCTTCTGCACTAGTACGTGTCTGCCAATCCTGGCAGTATACTCCAGGAACCTCGGTGGCTTCTTGGCGATTGTAGTGGCCAGCCATAGCCACTCTCTTGGATTCCACTCCAGCTCATCAAGTGGTCTGTCCTCCCAGATCCAAAGGCGCCACTCCTTGAGCTCATTCTAGAAAACATAGGGGTCCAGTTGGCATGTCTTTCCTTGAAGGCCCACCACACGAATCCTCCTCTACGAAAGGGCAGCTATCCCCTCGCTGCCCTTTGTTAAGGGCGAGACCCCCCCCCCTCCTGAACGATGAAGAAAGTCCCCTGCGAGGCGTCGCTCACTCTACTTGCCACCTGTAGGGGGATGCCTGCTGGTGAAAACCTAGCGGTCCATACCTCCCCGAGCTCTAGCGGCTCTCGTATTGGGGGAGCAAGCCACTCCAAAGGTATTGGTGCGTCTATCTTCCTTCTCCTCAACTACACTCCTCTTCTTTGTTGGCAGCCTGATACTCATTGCAGCACCTCCTCATCTGCCATCCTGTACACCTGCCACCATGTCCTAATGGTACGAGCCGGTTGTTGGTAATAAAGGGCCATCGTGCCTTTTATATGTGCATGGGTGTGAACACACCCTTAGCACATTGTACCTTCATACATATATCTATACACTCCTCATTGTACCGAAAAATGTATTCACTCTCTACTCTGCTCTCTTACACTCTCTTTGTCTCTCTCACTGTGCGTAATGACTGTCTGTCTCGATCTCCATGCCTTACCAATTCTCTACAAATTGGGATCAGAGCTGGCAAGAGACAGCCGAGGTGCTGTAGGAGTTCGACGAGTAGCAGTTGAGAGGCAGTCGATAGGAGCAACGGGCAGTTGATGGGCTGGGTGAACAGGCGACGAGTTGGACAGGTCAGTCGCGTGACCAAGTGAGCGACAACTGCATGGGACAGGCGACAGCTGCACGT
Organism: Lygodium microphyllum; assembly: GCF_053477565.2. Lineage (NCBI taxonomy): Eukaryota > Viridiplantae > Streptophyta > Polypodiopsida > Schizaeales > Lygodiaceae > Lygodium > Lygodium microphyllum. Next base: position 76,943,851 of record NC_141142.1, on the reverse strand, counting down.
GATGGGGCGATTGCAGGACGATCAGCTGACAGGGCGTGAGGGACCTGCGACAGGCGCCGTGTCCAGCGGGGCAACCAGCGTGTAACGGCGAATAGGCGGGTGTTATAGTGCACGACTGACGGGTCAACAGACCCGTCAGAATTTTTCCAAAAAACTCAATCTTTTTTGAAATTTCTTTCACCCACTGACAGGGTTTCGCATGCGTAAGCACGAAATCTCTGATCTGAGCAAAATCGACTCAGAAATTTGGGGTTTTTCTCTAATTTGGGGATCTCAACACAGAATTGGACAATCTGACTTAGAAATTGCAAAGTCGGTGCACATTTGCCCGGGAATTTTGGGGCTTTTCACATTTTAGTGAAATTCTTTCAATTTCACTGAAATTAGTGCATGCATGACTAGGAAAATTTGGGGATTTGTCCAGATTTGGTGCGAGCAAGATGCAACAATGATATTTGTCTTAGAAATTGCAGGAATTTGTGACATTTTGTCCTCGACATTTGGGGCTTTTCATGTACATGCACAAATTGGGCTGAAATTGACCTAATTTCTTGACATTGAGACACATTTGACCCCGTGCAATTTGGGGCTTTTGCGAGGGGCAAAATTTGTGCAGCATTTGGTCATTTTATGTACATGCAAGTTGAATTCCGCACGATTTGGACATCAACACTTGGTAAAATTTGGGGGTTTTGCTGAAATTGCTTTATTTTGGCAAAATTGGATAGTCGTATGCATGACAGAGGAAATGTAGATGTGTGTTTGACGCTTTGAGCACAAAATTTTGGGGCTTTTGACCGTTTTGTCAAATTTTATGCCTGTGGGTACATGTACAACAGAAATTGCAGCTGAAATTTTGGGATTTCTCATGTAATGTGATGCACATGCCCTTTGGAACAGCTGTAATCAGTTGGATAATGCTGTAGCACTTGGTTTGATGCTTTTGAAAACTTAATTACAGATCTGAAATCTGTACTTCTGTGTGGTCATTTATTGCTGATTGGTAGTTATTTGTACCTTGGTCACTTGGGTGATAGTTTGGGCCTGCATTTGCTGGTTTTTTGGTCACATTTGGGCTGAAAACCATGGCTGGCAGCAATGACAGCAGTAATTTGATGCATATAAAGAAGCTTGAAGGCGCACATAGCTTTGCAGTGTGGCAAAAACAGTGCTACAATATCCTGTTACAAAAGAAGCAGGCAAAGCCGATCAAAATTAAAGGGGCAAAGCCTGTGGACATGGATCAGGACGATTGGGATGAGTTGAATGAGCTTGCACGCTCAACCATAGAGCTATCGATTTCTGATGCCCTGCTCTTCAACATTGAAGGCTTGGATTCTGCATATGCTATATGGACTAGATTGGAAGAACTGTATGCCCAGAAGAGTGCTGCAAGCAAAGTGTATTGGCTGAAAAAGCTTATGGATCACTTGAGTGAGTTTAACTCCATTTTCAGCCAGCTGGTTGCCTTGAAGTTCATGATTGATGAGGAATTTAAGGCTACTTTCTTGCTTTGCACTCTATCGGAGAATTGGGATACATTCAGGACTGCTATGAGCAATTCTAATGTGATCCTTTTGTATGTTGATGTAGAGAGTGCTCTACTTATGGAAGAGATGAATCGACAGAACAATGCATCCAGTAAGTCTTCCAGTGCTTTGCATACTAGGGGCAAATCACAACAAAAGGGCAAATATGATGGCAAGGGACGCAGTAAATCACGTGGCAAAGATGTTGAATGCCATCATTGTGGCAAGAAGGGTCACTTTAAATGTGACTGCTACAAATGGAACAAAAAAAAGGAAAAGGTAAGAAGACAGATAATTGCAAGGAAGAGAAGAAGGAAAGTCAGCCTAAGAAGAGCAGTGTAAAAATTGAAGAGGTGAATGTAGTCACTCATGACAGTAACAGTGGGAGTGATGTACTCTTTGTCTCTTCACATTTTGGTGCACATGCTCTATTTGCAGATATAGATGATGACATGCATATCTGGATTCTTGATTCACGTGCTTCCTTTCGTGTCACCCCTCATCGTGAGTGGTTTTCCGCCTATAAAGGGGGTTGACATGGTGTTGTCCATCTTGGGGACAACTATGCATGTGAGATTGCAGGTATTGACAGTGTGCAGTTACAGTTTCAGCATGGCTCTGTCTTTACACTTCAGCATGTACGGTATGTATCTCAGCTCAAGAAGAGCTTGATCATCACAGGGCAGCTAGATGATGATGGTTTTCATATCACCTTTGGTGATGGAAAATGGAAGATCTGTAAGGGATCTGGGTTATTGCCAGAGGTTGCAAGAGTGATACGTTGTATCCACTTCATGTATCTAGTGTGCGTAACCATGTTGTTGCCGTGACCGAGCAGCCAAGTGTTTCTTTGTGGCATGGCTGGTTGGGACACATGAGTCAAACAAGAATGAAAGTGCTTTCTCATTTGGGTTACTTGCCTTCTCTTCGTTATGCTGATTTTAAGCATTGTGATCATTGCATTTATGGCAAACATGCACAAACATCTCACAAAAAGTCTCTTTCTTTGAAATCTTCTCCTCTAGAGTTAGTACATTTGGATGTATGTCAAATGCGAGGATTATCTTTAGAGAGAAAGAAATATTTTGTCATCTTGTCGATGATGCTATACGGAAAGTATGGGTTTACCCTATTTGTAGTAAGGATGAAGTGCTTGATAAGTTTAAAAAATTCTTGGTATTGGCTGAAAACAAGACAGATAAGACACTTAAGTGTCTTCGCTCTGACAATGGTGGGGAATATGTGTCCAAAGCCTTTCAGGCATTTTGTGACAACAAAGGGATAAAGAGGGAGCAATGATCCCTTTGTTGTCACAAAATGCCAAGAATTTTTTAAAGAGGGAGCAATGATCCCTATGTGTCTCAAGGCTTTTATAGAAGTCAAGTGGATCACTGCTTGTACATCAAGAAAGTAGCAGATGGCAACCTGATTATCTTGGTTTTGTATGTTGATGACATGTTGATTACTGGCAAGGATACTCATGCCTTGGATTCATTGAAGCAAAGTCTTCATGGCAGCTTTGACATGAAGGATCTTGGTGATGCAAATCACATTCTTGGCATGCGAATACTCAGAGATAGATCTAAAGGCTTACTCTATCTATCTCAGTAGGAGTATATCTCCAAGTTTTGCAGCGTTTCAATATGGAGGGGGGGAAAACAATTGGGGTTCCATTGCCTCCATATGTGAAACTCAGTGCAGAGGACAACCCTACATCTAATGATGAAAAGGCTGAAATGGCCAAGATACCATATGCTTCAGCTGTTGGCATTTTGATGTATGCTATGGTTGCTACACATCTTGACATTGCTTTTGCAGTGGGAGTGGTTAGCAGATACATGGAAACCCCTGGCAAGAAGCATTGGGATACAATGAAAGGTATTATGAGATACCCCAAAGGCACAAAGGAGTTGTGCATTTGCTTTGGAAAGCAGAAGGCATCTATTGTTGGCTTTACAGATGTAGACTATGCTGGTCATGTGGACCGCAAGAAGTCCACTTCTGGGTATGTGTTTACTTTCACAGGAGGATCAATCTCTTGGATATCTAGGCTACAAAAGTGTGTTGCATTGTCTACTACAGAGGTAGAGTATGTAGCTGCCACTAAGGCATGTAAGGAGGCTTTATGGCTTTCACGTTTGGTGGAAGAGCTTGGCATCACAGAGTTACCTGTTCTCCATTGTAATAGTCAGAGTGCTATCATGCTAGCACGGAATCCAGTCTTTCATGCAAAGACAAAGCACATATAGGTGAAGTACCACTTCATTAGATTTGTACTTGACAGCAAGAGCATTGAGCTTGTGAAAGTGCATACAGATGATAATCCTGCAAACCTTCTCATGAAGGGTCTTCAAGCAGAGCGGTTTGCTTTGCTGACAGTTGATGGGAGTCAGATAGATATATTTATTTCAGCTTTGTAGATACCTAGACTTAGTTGATTCTTTTCTCCTCTCAAGACACATTGCCTTTATGTGGGAGGTTGTTGGGAATAAAGGGCCATCGTGCCTTTTATATGTGCACGGGTGTGAAGACACCCTTAGCACATTGTACTTTCATACAGATATCGATCTAAAAACCTAAAGTGGTAAACTCGTCATTGTACCAAAAAACGTGTTCACTCTCTACTTTGCTCTCTCGCACTCTCTCTGTCTCTCTCACTACGTGTAATGACTATCTGTCTCGATCTCCGTACCTAACCGATCCTCTACATCGGGCCGGCCTCTCAACCAGCCCATTGGATGTGGAGGCGCTTGCCAATGTGTGCCCCTTCCCGATCTTTGACGTGGGGGTTTCAGATCACCGTCTGACGGTCTATCTCCTCCTGGCAGCCTAGGGGAGGCCCTGCCACACGTGGAGTAAGCTGCGTAGGAAATGTGATGTGGGGGGGTAATCTCGGCTGATATAAAGATCCATCTCAGGAACGGCCTCCACTCACCAGCAAGCCTTGGTCTACAATCTTGAAGACCCTCTTGCAATAAAATCTTCTAGGTTTGCCTGTCAGGTGTGACACCTCGGACAACTAACTTGCTTAAGAGGGCCATACTCTGATACGCTCGGTCTATGATCCCAAGCCCTCCCTCTGACCGATGTCGTATGATGGTCGCCCACGCTACCTTGGCCTTGGAATCCTTGGAGCCATCTGACCCTAACCAATGGAAGTTCCGCACTAGGCGGCAAAGCTGCACTACGCAGGATGAGGAGAAGCACCAATACGAGGCGATGTACCAGGCCATCGCTAGGAGGACTTGGTTAACCACCAGGGCTCGACCGGCTAGTGAGAGGCGAGCCGTGCTCTAGTAGGTCGGCTTTCTCCGAATAGAATCAACGACAAGAAGAAACTGTTGGGCAGGAGTGATGTCGAGTCCCACCTGGAACCCTAGGTATCGGACAGTCTGCTAACGCATCTAAATCCCAGGTGGATGCCCCACTCCGTGCTAGAGTCCGGGTCTTTGAGGAAACCAACCAACTTTCGCCAGTTTATTTTCGCTCCCGCTGCAAGAAGATAGAACACCTCAGGAGTTAGTCTCACTCTCTCCAGCATCAGCTCATCGTCCTCTATGTAGAGTGCTGTATCATCTGCATACTCTTAGTCTAACAACTCAATCTCCTCTCTCACCGAAAGTCGGAGGCCGCATAATCCGCTCACATGTGACCTGAGGAAATGGGACATCGCCTGTGCAAAGAGTAGGAACAGGTACGGGGCCAGGGGGCAGCCCTGCCGTACCGATCTCTCCAGCCAAAACTCCTCCGCACACCTACCACCTATGAGAACCCTGTTGGTGGCCGATCTGTAAAGTGCGGAGACCCCGCGAATCCAAGTCTGAGGGAAAACCAACCTCACCATGGTGTCCTCTAGGAAGTCCCAGTCCACCTTGTCATAAGCTTTCTCAAAATCCAAGAGTAGTATGGCCAGTCTATGCCCACTGTGCTGAGTCTACTCTGTCGCCTCAAAGAAGGTGAATACATTGTTCAAGATGCTTCTATCCTAGACAAAGCGTGTCCGTGTGTCATGGATGATGTTTGGAAGCACGGGGCGTAGTCGCCCACTAATCATCTTTGCCAGTGCCTTATAGGCCACTGACAATAATGTGATCGGTCTCCACTGGGAAAGCTCCAACCGGTCTCCCCCTTTGGGGAGAAGATTTATAAGGCCTGCCAAAAGAATCCCTGGCATCTATCCTGAAGTGAAGATCTCTTGGAAGGCTATCAGTAGGGGGTTCTTCACCACTTTCTAGTTGGTAGTGAAGAAGGCCTTAGAGAGGCCATCCTCTCTCAAGCATTTCTGCGTGTCCTGTGTATGGAAAGCCTCCTCTAGTTCCTTCTTTGTGAAGGGGGCTAGGAGGGAGTGTTCGATCTCCTCTGAAATGAGGGATAGGATGTGATCCCATACTTGCTGTGTACATCGCTACTTCCTAGTTGAGGCTGTCTCCTGCCGGAACACGTGATTGTAGTAGTCGGTGGCAATCCCCATCACCTTATCTGGGCTAGAACGAGTCCTCCCATACTGATCTCTAAGGCTGCGTATTTGCTCTCCTGAGGAGCAAGGCTAGTGCACCTGGAAAAACTCCCTACACATCACATCTCCCTTTCGTGCCCAGAAAGCTGCTGAGGTGCGGAAAGAGAACTCGGAGAGGAAAGAGAACTCGGAGAGCTTGTCCTCTAGGCCAGCATTGGCTGCTCGCGTGCGCCCTTTTATGTGAGTGGAGAGTGAGATCCCTTGGTGCCTCCTGTAATAATCTCTGCGTGGCTGCAAGGTCCCGCCGGAGTGCTCTCTTCTTCTCCTAGCTCTACTGCCTAGCCTGTATGGCTGCCTCTTGGTAGATTTTGCTCGACTCAGCTAGGACCTCTGCAATGTCCTTTGCGATTCGATCCCTCCTGCTCCACTCATTGGTCCAAACTTGCTCTATCTGTCTCGTCACCGCCTCCCTCCTATAGATCGAGTCATGGATCCAACAGGATCGTGTGTCTGGGGAAGATGTTGGGGGGTCTAGTGTCAGGAGAAACGGGCAATGATCGGACAATGTGGTGCTTGCCAATTGCCCAATCTGGTCTCCACGAGAGCCTCCCCACTCTACCACATAAAACCTGTCCAACCGCTTCAGCAGGACTCCACCTAGCCGCCTGTATCCTCAAGAGAAGTCCAGCGATCTCTTCCTCCTGTGGAAGGCAGGGTCTCTCCAGGCATTGTGTGCTCCTACTGCTAGTAGAAAGACCTCCCTCGTCTCCTACTCCTTCCCAGCCATGCTGTGGTAGTTCCTGTCTCTGTCCTGCTGGTCCTCCAAGAGAAGTCCAGCGATCTCTCCCTCCTGTGGAAGGCAGGGTCTCTCCAGGCATCGCGTGCTCAAGAGAAGTCCAACGATCTCTCCCTCCTGTGGAAGGCAAGGTCTCTCCAGGCATCGCGTGCTCCTACTGCCAGTAGAAAGACCTCCCATGCCTCCTACTCCTCCCCAGCCATGCCATGGTAGTTTCTGTCTCTGCCCTGCTGGTTCTCCAAAGCTTCCAAGTTGTTGATGTCTCCTCGAACAATCCAAGAGTCCACCTCTGGGAGTCCATCCGTGATCTCCACCCAGAACCTGCTGTGTGCCCTAACTTCCGTAGGGGCATAGACATTGAGGACTCCAAGGCATGAGTCCCCAATATCCAATCTGATCCATAAAACCCTCCATGCCACTATCGTCCCGTGGTCTCGTACACAAGCGGTGAGACTCGGGCCAATAGAGGTGCATACGCCTTCACTCCTGTCATGGGCACCTATGGCGTGCTCCCAGTAGGTGTGCGAGCTGCTCGGGAGTAACTTCCCTACCCGCTAGGCTTGGGTGGGAGTGAGTTTATGCTCCTGTAGAAGTAAGATGTTGATCCGTCTGGCAAGGGCAGGTTGCAGCTTTGTCGAACCATCAACTTCCTGGAACCACGTGCCCCACTATAGTGAAGACTATTCACATTCGAGGATGCAAGGTGTAAGCTCATGGGGAAACCTGCTACTGACCGAACAAGCATCTGCTCGGTGTGGAGGCTGCTGATGAGGAGGAAAAACTATGGGGCATGCAAGTATGCTTTGCCGTAGGCTTGGACGGCGAACTCCAGTCCCCCATGGTGGGCCTTGGCCGAACCAAAGGGGTGATAGATGCTCCAAGTGGTACTATCAATGCATCTATTAGCCATGCTGAGAGTCATGTCTCTGTACATTAGTAGAAACGGGCCACCTATGCTAGGGGCCACTCAATCACATCCCTCGGAGCTCTCCATTGTGGGGGGGGCTCGAAAGATCATGCTCAAGTGTGGTACCTCGGCTCCAGCCCACCATGCAACAAGGCCACTACTGTGCAAATAGTGCTAGTCCTTCTCCCATCCAATTGGAGATGTGGTCCGCCACCTGACTCTTCAACTCCTCAATCTGTGTCATCGTCCAATCCCGTGAATGAGAGGACTGAAGGAGAAAAGCGTAGTTTCGTCCATCCGATGGTACTAGTAAATGGACCTTGCTCCTCCTCGACTTACGAACCACGAAGATCCCCACCTCTAGAGATACTGGGAACTCTCCGTGCTCCGCAACTCTCAGGTAAGACCATGGGCCATTGCGGAAGAACTCCTATCGTAACAACTGTGCATGTCTCGGGAAAGTGTGATGGGCGACAGGGGCAGATGAGCTGGTGGTTGTGTGGGAGGGGGAACACTGCTGGTGCGAGGAGGATGTGGGAGTGTGTGGCTCATTGCCTCTTGTGGGAGGAAGGGGGGTGGATCTAGGGGGTGGATCTAGGAGGGATCACCTGAAATGGGTGCAGATTAGGGGGGGTGGTGGGGGGGAAGAGGATCGAGGGATGGTCGGAGGTACGTGGCGAGTGTTTGGGGGGGGGGGGGGGGGCTTGGTGGCCCTGGAAGGGGAGGGGGTTGTGGGCCATGGTTAGTGGGGGGAGCATGAGAGGGGGGGGGGGGGGGTGTGGCATCTTAGGTGGGGTAGTATGTGGCATAGGTGGTGGCTGTGGGGGATTGCGGTCTTGCCGGGTTGGGCTATGGAGTGCACTGCTGAGGGGGCGTCGCTCACCCTCCTACTCCTTGCTGTCGAGGCTGTGTCTGAGAAGCTGGTTGCGGCCCCCCCTACCATCATCCTCTTTGTCGTCTTTGGACCCGTGTGAAGCCGTTAGTGTCCACCTGCGGGCCTGTTGGCAAAGCCGCCTTGGCTCCGAAATGCGTACAATCAGCTGCCTAATGCCCAAAGTCGTGGCATCGCAGACATTGCCTTGGTTGCCCAGTTACAATGACTTGCTGCTTAAAGGAGTGACCTCTTGCCTCGATCTCCAAGAACTTTGGGATACTCTTTGTCTTTCACGGCCACTCATACCTAGCATCCACCTGCGGGCTTGTCGGCGGAGCCGCCTTGGCTCCCAAACGCGTACAATCTGTTGCATGATGCCCAAAGTCCTGGCATCGCAGGCATTGCCTTGGTTGCCCAGTCACAATGACCTGCTGCCTAAAGGAGTGACCTCTTGCCTCAATCTCCAGAAACTTTGGGATACTCTCGGCCCATGAGGATTGCCTCCACAAGAAATGGGCGGAGGGGAGGAAACAGGCGAAGGGTTGGTCAAGGAGGAGGGGGGGGGGGGCAGCGGGCGGCCAGGGGGAAAGGCGGAGCGCAGGTGGCCCAGGGTGGCGTGTGGGCCGCCGGGGGGGGGGGCGCAGGACGGGCAGCCATAGGGTAGGCCTGGTGAGAGGCCGGGGGCCACAGGGTAGGCCTGGTGAGAGGGTTTGGGGGGGGGGGGGAGAGCGCAGGGCAGGCGACCATAGGGTAGGCCTGGCGGGAGGGGAGAGGCCTGGCGAGAGGGCGCAGGGCGGGGGGGAAGAGGACTGGCGCAGGCGGGGGGAAGAGGGATCTGGTGCAGTGGACAGTCGATACCGGGGGGGGGGGCAGCGTTGCGTCGCGATGGCGGGGAGGAAGAAAGAGTATAGTCCGCTGACTACGGAAAAGGTTCTCTTGAGGACCAATTCTTTTGCTCTGCATGTTTGATTAATAGTTGTCTTTCTTGAAGCTTATGTGATGTTCTTCGTCACAACAGCAAGTTTCACTGTTGAATCTGGCCTTCTAATCACAGGTTCTTTGAAACTAATTCAGCTCATGAGTTCCAAGGTGATACAGAAAAGAAAATTGAGCAGCTGCCTGAGGCTATTTGTTGCTTCTGGAAGTTTCTTTTTGAGTCTTAAGTTTTTGTTGCCAATTGATTTATGACTTTTAATTTGAAGCAAAGACGTATCAGGTGTCTCCAGCAGATCATTACTCTGGTGCTCTGATTTCTGTGTAAGAAAATCATGTCTGAGACAAAGTCCTTTCTTCTCTTGCAGTGCGTTATCTACATCTGCATCTGCAACAACTTCAACTGACAATGGTCTGAACTGGCTGGTTTTTGAACTGCTTTGGCGAGACTTTTTTAGGTAATGCCAGCTCTTGTATGATTACCCAAAAGTACTCATTATGAAGTCCAAAGCATGAGGATTTAACTCTTTGCCATTTGAACAGGTTCATCACAAAAAAGTATGCTGCAAACAAACAAGTTTCGGAAGTGGTATCAGCATCATCAAGTACAGCTGTACTTGCTTGATGGAGCAGAGGTTGTGTGGGTCTGTTATGCACTGAAATACTAGAATCTTGTATAGTTTCTGCAAAAGCAAGTCCTTGGCTGTGGCTTGCATGTAATAGGGATGAAAGTTGGAACCCTCACATGTTATGGGAGTTGAACCTTGAGATTGGCGCAGCTCACATGTGATGGGCCTTGGATCTCTCAATCACAGATTGCAATGTGCTATTCATATAGGGCTTTTTAAAACTATAGTGAGATTAGTCATTTCCACAATGAATCATTTCCACAATGAATTATGCTGTCTATACATGAGTGAAGTAAAACACACAGGAGGAATCTGTTCTGTCAGGTAGGAGGTCATTAATGAGTTGAGTAATTTGAATCTTTGTTTTTCCTTGAGGACAGAAAGTTCTACTAGTAAACCCCTCTAGGCAAATGTATCCCAAGGCAAAGGACAATCATAGCCCTATAAGGGACTTTCAAAACAACAAATATACAACAAAGTAAAAGTCTATTACAAGGCACTTTCATTGTAATAGGCCTTCACATTGTAACAGACATCTGTAGGTGCTTCCACAAATGAATCTCTATGAATCCACATCTTAGAGCCCCACTGTTATCTTCGAAGAGGCCTTGTGTTGTACACCCAATATCACAAGCCATGCATCATGCAGGTTGTAGGGTCTGGGCCTAAATACCAAGTCTTGTCATGATGAGTCACTACTCTAATCCTCTGCCGAGAGCATTATGTAATGCTCAACCTTTCAAAATCCTCTCTCTCAAGTTCATCACCCTCATAATACTAAAAAAGTGAACTCTTTGTGGTGATAGCAAGCATTGTAAGAAGACTTCTCCTTTGGTGAAGAGGTCATTCCTCAACCGATTAAAATCCTCTCAAGTTTACTGCCCTCCTGCTAAAAAAGTGAAGACTTTGTGGTGGTAGCAACCATTGCAAGAAGAATGTCTCCTTGGTGAAAAGCCCAATCCAAGTCCAATAGGTGTTTGTATCATTCCTCAACTTTTGTAGGGGGGAAGGAGAACGATCTCCTTAATGCTCTCCTCATGTCTCTGGCCCCTTTGATATCATGGAGCCTTTGTTATGTGATTATTGAGCTAGTAACTCTAGAGAGACAAACCACTCCACTCTGGAAGTAATAACAAAGACAACCTCCCTCATGATAAGTAGATCCTCACTTTGATAGTGTAGCCTCTCTCTCTCTCTCTCTCTCTCTCTCTCTCTCTCTCGTAATTGGTTGAAGAAAAGAGTGTGCCTCATGTTCTCTTGGAGTGTGCCTCATGTTCTCTTCAATGATGATTGGAGCAAATGGGTGAAGAACTTGGTTAACCATTACTATTCTCCTTGTTAGAGAGCCTTGTTGTCACACTCCAATTATTACCTTTTGCTTGATGCTCAAGAGTGAGGTTGCTATTGCAAAGGAAGTGGTAGGGCAAGCACAAAAAAGAGCTCATTGATTAGTTGCAAGATCAAAAGGTTGAATTATGGATGGACTTCAAGCATAGGAGCTTGCATAAGCTCAACTATGTCAATAACACATCTACTTTGTTACGAGGGGACTATCTCGAATGAGGGCCAATGGGGATTAAAGATGGGGTTGGAGCCCATGTTTAAGATTACACAGGCCTTAGGAATCCAATACATGCCTCATTAAGTTAGGCCACAATGGCTCACTTGGCATTGGTGTATTAGCAAGCTATGTGGCCTACCTGAGTAACACTGGGGGGACTTGATATCTGCAAGTGGGATACCCTTGCATATAGATTCCCATTGATACTTTGTTTGGGAAACTCACCATCATTGCACCTTTATCACTTGTGGGATAGAAAAGTTCCTATGGAATATGCACCAAGTGGAAAGTAACCTTGGTATGGTGAATTGTAGATTGCATGTATGTGAATGAAGGAGGGAAAGTTGGTACAAATGTTGTGATGGTGTAACGGAATGGTTAAACAGAGATAGAGAACTCAAAGTTTGTGACAAACTAAGTGAAAGCGATAAAATTGAAAAAGAAGGGAATTTAAGAGTGATGAATAAATGAATGAACGATTAGACAAAATGTTGGTATGATGCAATGGGCCTTAAACCTTTGTGTGGAGGGGGGCATCATAGATGAGATGAGTTGCAATACAAGTTGGAGTAATTGAAAACTAAGAGAATGTTGTGTTTTGAATGGATCTTAGAATGTAGCAAGTAGTCTTTCTATTGGAATGAAGAAGGCATTTGAGTGATAACCTAGGTTGTTGGAAACATAGATTTGGTTGAGATGAGATGACATTTGTCAACAAGAGCAACTAAGGACGATTGATGGCATCAGAGTGGCTTGCATGGCAACAAAATGTAGATGGCACTAGGGTGTCAATGGCCTTTTGCAACAAACACATGGTTAGAAATCGCAAGTGACAATTAGAGAAGCATAGGATGCTAGGTGGCTTGGAATAGTAGCAAATACAGTTGGTTGATGATATTGACATTTGCTAGATGGTCATGGGTAGGTGGCAATCAATCAAAAGATGGAAACATAGCTCATTTGGGTGCTCAATCAAGTTGCCTAGTTGGAAATTGATGAAGGATAGTTTGACGATGTGTGTTTTGATACTGAAAGTGTGAAGTAGACCAAGTGAAAAACTTAGGTACTACTTAGGGAAGCACCACAAATTGAGGTATTCACTACTAGAGGAGTATGGGTAGCAATGGGTGTGGGGAGTGTTGATATTTAGTTGGAATGAGTACACTTGACATACACTAGAAAATAAGTTATTTAAGAAGAAGAAGAAGAAGAAGAATAATAATAATAAGGCATTAATGTGCTTTTGGGGTTGTTTTAAAGAGACTTAATTATGGGTTAATAAAAACACAAATTTAGCGGCCTAACATTCTCTCTCAAACTCTAAAGTGCACCTAAGATGGAGTGAAATTTAGTCTCTCAAAAGGTTCCATCCCAAAGTGGCTAGGGCATTGGTCCAAGGGTGCTCATTGGTTGTCGAAGAACCTAACAAGACTATTAGGAGAGTTTTAAGGTCTTGAAAATGTCTTTTAGGAGATAGAGAGAGAGTGCTCTAGATAAATAGGAGCAAAGTCTTCATTAACGGAACTTCTATTTAAAAAAAGCAATAAATAAATAAATAAATAAATAAATAAATAAATAAGCAAGTAAGAATACAATATTAGTGAGTTTGGGAATCTTTAAATTTCCATTCTTTGAATACTAAAAAGGTGGCACTAGGACAACATGTCCATCAGTTTTTAAAAACCATATGATGTGATCTATCATTGGAAAGCACTTGAAGAATGGAATCTATTGAGCTATAGAGCACTCGATTTGGAGTTATAGTGTTCAAGTTATGATAGATCCAAAGATTTGACCATGTGTCTCAAACTTATGGAAAATTTTCATATTTCCCAAAAAGGTGTTTAAGTATGTATGTACATAATATTATGAATTTGTATTATCAATATCTATTTTTAGTCTCTTATATTCATGATTATGATATTCTTTGCATTAATAATATACAATCTTGATCATTTTTATTTAATAATATGCTTGGATTAATGATAATGATTGGTTTAATCAAAATTCAAATTAGTAAAAAGCTTGATACTTATTTTTTGCATTTCTTTTATTCGTGTTTTTTCCTCCTTTGTGATAGTCTAATATTCTCTCTCTCTCTCTCTCTCTCTCTCTCTCTCTCTCTCTCTCTCTCTCTGTGTGCCATGGATATAGAAATTCGACCTTCAACAAGTCCAGGCTCCCAAATCACATCCATATTAGTGTCTAACTCATTCCAAAAAGATGAAAGATGGATTTTTACAATCATTAGCAAAGGTAATTGGATGTTCATGCAATAGGTAAAACGTGAAAAAATGCGAAGATATGAGAGTTTGTTCATCTTTGGTTGGAAGGGTAAAATTCGAGATTTTAAGCTTGGAGTAAATATGAGTACCATAAAAGAGGTACTTATGCAATATGTGTTTATGGATAGAGAGCAATAGTTAAACCTTGAACTTCAAATCTTCCATTGCATAGTCCAAATGGTAAGAATGTGATTCTTAAAGTCATTTTCTTGAACTTAGTTTAAGATTTTTCATTATAATTTGTTTGTTTGTCTTATAGATATCGATCTCTCTAATCTTGAGGAATGGCAACTGATCAAGTTTATTATTGATGTTATTGATGTTATGTATGGTTTGATTGGAGAAGAAATATACAAAGAAGGAAGATAGAGCCTACAGAGAATGGAATATTATTTTATGACAATTCTTATATTTTTTCCATGCAATGCAACCAATGGGAACCAATATCCCCTATTACTTTGTTCGATTTTTTAAGCTTTGAGTGGCCTTTAAAAAGTCCAGCTACTAATGAGGGCTATAGATGTATTTTTTTTTTTGAGATACAAAGAGCATTGAATCTAATATCTCAAGTAGACTAAGCAAAGTTACTTTATTCTTGCCTATTAATATATTTGTTGACTTCTTTTTCAATGTTGAGATAAGAAGATTAAAGGCCATGCTTTCAGTAAAGAGACTAACATATAATCATGTCATACAATTTGATGATGAGAGAGGAGACATTAGGACTGAAGGAAAAATTATATATAAGATAGGTCAAGACTCTATAGCTTGTAAATATATGATTGTTACTCGAAATTTCATCCTTAGCTTTTATTATAGTAGATGTCATTATGTTGGTGGTAGTTCGGTTGCTTTAGATCAAAATGTTGATAATTTTAGCAAAGATCCTATAGTGGATCTTGATGTTTGGTTCAATGAGGACATTATTGCAATCCTAAGGCTAGATTATCATGTACATTACATGAAGTGAGGATGGATTTACAGAATGAAGATATTGAACTACCATGCTCATTTGTGTTTCAACTTAATAACAAACATTTGTGTTCCAATTATGTGTATATCTGATTTTACTTTTTGATCAACAAACATTTGTAATATATTTTGTACAAATATCAACGAGAAGAGTGAAGAATATGTAATGTAAGGATATTGAAGAAAATATATATTTACTATCAATATAAAATACATGTACAAATTTTGTGGCAAATCTTTGTCAGCCATCTCCATGACTTATACACACAAGGGCTTGTAAGCAATGAGACAAAGCTATTTCTTTTTTTTGAGAACTTTTCTTAGGAGAAGGGACATCCTTTTTAGGAGTCTTTTTACATTTCTTTGATGCTTTGGTTGCCTTGGGCGTTGAAGGCATAGCTTCACCTATTGCAATTACATGCACACCCTCTCTTTCAATGTTCAAGTCTCCATTATTGTCCATTCTTGCGGGTTGCATACAATTGATCATTATGTACTTTATGACCTTTATTCTTATATATCAGACATGCTCACTTGTATAGCAATCCCTTGTAAATTGTCATACATTTATAAGAATATATCTTTAGTTTATTGTTATTTTTTTACAATGAACTATTATTATCATCAATGGACTATTTTGCAAAAAACCTCTATCTTAAAGTTCAGTATCTTTCACATTACATTTATAAGTTTATCATCATTAAGATAAACAAACTTAACCAATCTTCTCGTATTTGCAATTACTCTCCAGCCACAATAGTGACTATTATCTTGATGAGGGCACTGGAATCAACAATATAAAGTAAACTTATGAAACTTATTTATGGTAGTTTATAGAATAAAAGTTTTAATTATGTATCAATAATTCAAATCAAGTTCTTATCATAACTTGTCTATATTGCATTGTTGTAAGCAAATCAGAAGGCATGGGAGGTTTTTTCTCTAGCACTTTAATCAATCTTTTTATAGCTGTACAAAAAAGACAATAAAATTTAAAGTAATTATAAAAAGATTAAAATATTTAGAGTACTTACAAAAAAAGATCAAAATATCAAGGAAACCTTGGATTATATAACTTACAACTTGGTATTTTTCATGGCTTCCTTTCATAGCATTGATAAGGAAACATTTTCTCTTCACACAGTTTATTTCAATTAAGCTCCAATGAGAACTGAAAATAATCATATTTTAATAATTTAGAAAAATAAAATCTCATAAAATCTAACAAAATATCAAATTATTTTCTTTTCAATGTATGGAATTAGAAGAACCTTCAAAGTTTAAAGTCAATTGGATTGAATCAATGATTAAATACACTTGCATCAAGCTCACTCCTCATATATTATGAGATAGATGGATCAAGAACCTCAAATTTTTGTTGTATATCAAAGGGGAGGTCATGCATTACACACCTAGCAAATGAATGGAGATAGTGAGCATCAATATGGTCTATTGCTAGAAAAATATAGTGAGTAAAAACAAAATTTGGTATATTATAACTTATCACAACAAGAAGAATAGAGTTATTTGCTTTACATTTTATTCTTGAGGATTTGAGCAAAGTAAGAGTAAAAAAATACAATCTCAGATCTTTTGTTAATATCACAAGGTAAAAAGCAACATACATTGAAGCCCTTAGGGTCAATCTTTTCAAAAAGAGTAGATAGCTCTTCTTCAAAAGCTGGGAGTTGCTCTACTTCCTTTTCTTGTGCCTTCTTCCTTTTATAGTCTCTCCATTTTATGTGCTTGCTTTTTTGTGATATTTTTCTCTTTCTCATGTAGTATTGTGTTCTTTTCATGGGTGACATCTTCAACCTCTTAGGACCTGGATCGCCTTTCTTTTTTCTATATGGAGGCATATTTAAAATATTGAAAGCCTTCACATCAGAAAGGAGAACTAGCTCAAGGAACTTTGAAAACCTGTATCTCAACCTTCTAAGAATTATCATGTCTTTGTCTATAAGTATAAGCCTATGTGTATGAGCAACACAGATATAGGAATCTTGAAAAAACTCAATCAAAAAATCTTCTACAGCCTTCTAAATGCAATTAAGAGCTGCCTTTGTCCATTTAAAACTATCAAGACTATGCTTGTCACAAATTTCTCTGACAAGCCTTTGAAAGGACAGTTTTGAAATTGCATTATCCAGAGCCTTCATTGCACTTCTAATCTCCTTTAGGCATCTAACATGCTATGAAAACTTTCTCCTTAGCTTTGATTTCCTTGTAAGTTTGGAAGGCTTGGATTGATGGATCTTTGAAGCAAGGCCTCTAGGACTAACTTTCTGCTTCCATGCAGTGGCCTTAGTTCTAGCCATTTCAAATCTCTAGATAAAATAAACATCAATCCAAAATTAGGACAGATCTCCAAATCTTTAATAAAATGTCATTTGCAATTACTTAGTGGGTGGTAAACAAACAATATTTAGATAGTCTCAATCCCACGTCGATTATATATTCACTATTCAACAATAAGTTATTTTATCAAATGATAAAACCAAATTCTAATAAATAATCAAAGTTGTGCTATCATTTCAGCTCAAATTTTCATTGAAAAACGTAGTCCTCTAACATATGAAATGTGAACTGGGTCTTCTAGATAAGGTAGATGTATGCCTTCTCATGTTTCACATGTCACATTTTTTGTGAAAATTTTTAGTTAGATTGTGAGAAAATTTTGAAAATAAGTTTGTTAGCAATTTGAATATGATTTTGCTATTGAACTAGCCAAGATCTTTTGAATTTCTAGTTCCTTGAACATAGCAGCATAGTAACCAAATATATTTAGTTACCAAATTAATCTTAGCTGTGAGTTAAAAAATAAAAGGACCACAATAAATCATGCTATTTTAATTAGTTATAGAGTAGTGCAGGATTGGGCAAATGCCTCCAAATCTTTGATACGATGTCAATTTCAATCACTTTAGTGATAGACTAAAAAGTGTACCCCCTCTTGATGTATGAAACATGAGTTGACTACTCTGTATGGGGGAGAGCGATGCCTTATCGTATTTCATTTGTCAAAGATTTTTTGAGAAAATTTGGATAGATTCGGAGAAGATATTGAAGAAAACTTTGGTAGTAATTTTTTGAAATAACATTGCTATTGAGCTAACTAAGATTTTTCAAAAAATTTCATTTCTAAGACTTTAGTATATTGTATACTGGGTGATGGAATCTTACCCTCTGTGGTTAGTGTTGAAGAATTTTGAGCTGTGATGAAGTTGCCTTGTGCTAGTGTTTTAGATTAGGGAAAGAGCTTGGTCTTTGAAAAAACACTTTTGTGGTTCAAAAATTAGTTTTAAAAGGACATTTGTTCACACATGTGGTTGTTATAATGCATAGTTAACTTGACATGTGTCTCGGGTAGTAGACCGTTGTTACCTCGAAACTTGTGCCACGTATCATCAACGTTTTTGGACATGATGGCACTTTTATGGCACTGCTTTTTGGGTGAAAAAGAGAAAATTTAGCCCCTTCTTTTTCACTTTAAATATAGCTCTTTTGAATGAGTGACTTTCTCTTCTACAACCATATTCTTTGTGCATCGTAACCTGAAAGTATGCATATTTCTAACAATATCCACTTATTCTCAAGAGGCAATAAATTTCTCACAAGTAACAAACTTGTATTTGTCACTTTTTTCTGCAATCTTTGAAAAATAGTTGAATGAGCTACTTTGGGGCATTGAAAATGTTTAAATCTATTACGTTTCTTGTGAAGTGATTGATTGCCTAATGATATTATCAATGTGCAAATGGCTTTTGGTTCCTGTTGTCATGTTTCGTAAGTCCTCCAACTAGAATAATGTCTGCTCGATGAAACACAAAATTTCATGCTTGCTTTGTTGCCCAAAGAGTCAATTCACGTTTCATAAGGCACGATTGTTTTATTTTGTCCAATTTAACACGTATATATATAGATTTAGACATGCAAGATAAATGAAGTAAAGTGTCATTGTGGCCCATTGTTATGTGTTTGTTGGTCTAAGAGGAGGTTAATAAGCATGTCATATATCAAAGGGTAAATTTCAAAGCCAAGAGTGAGTTCCTCACAAAATATCAAAAAACCAAAAATGGCACGACGGTTTTGATGAAATTTTTATAGCAATCTTGCTTTGATCTTGTATATATGTAAAATGATGTGGTTTTGATATTCTATGAGCAAATCAAATCTAGCCAAGAACCTCGAGAAGGTTAGCCAACAAATAGATCATGACACATGCACATAATTTCTCAGATCCTTTGATGTCAAGAAGAATAGTGGTATACTGAGGGTCAAACAAGGGGATTAACCAAGAGTGTGGACCCAAACTTGGTTAAGAAAGCTCTAGGGTTAGTGGACAAGCCAGAAAAGAGGCCAACAATAGACGTGTACAGCATACTAGGGATGAATAAGTAAAGGTGTATATGAATGATGGAATCAACCTAGCAGGCATCCACAAGTCCACTATCAGATTGCAAGCTAAGATGGTCCATGCTCTCTTCTCAAGCCAGAGATACAACACACTCACAAATAGAACAGGGGTACCCATGCTCGAGAGTATTGTATCCAAAGCACTGGTGGACGAAGTAAATCTAAGTAAATCTGAACTACATGTCCACCAAATATGACCAAGATAACATCAAATAGTAAGCATTACCCTCATACAAGTGCTCGAAATCTACTGATTTCAGCTTGCTGGAATAAATTACAGCAGTATGTAAAACTGTCCCAAAGTGAAGCAATCATTGATACATATGCCACTGCAATTGCCAGGTAGCAAGATACATCCAACAGTGAGTGTCAAGGGGCAAGAAGGTACCAAGAAGCGTCAAACCAATAACCTGTCAGGCAAGATACATCTCATAGTGCTAGGAGTCATGCATGTAATGGGTCTCGGGGTAAGAGAAGAGACCAAGCATAAGCACAACTGAAAGAGCAAGAAGCTCAATGCATAACCATCCAAGATGCATACAAAATTGACAAACGTGTGATAGAGATAGGTGCCAACCCGAATAGGCATATAAAATCAGCCCACTACAGACTAACTGTAGACATAAAGCTCTCAAGAGAGCAAATGCATGTAACTGTCACACAAGCTCAAGCTCAAGTGTAAGTAAAACTCCGTGTACATCCGAATATGCCAAGAGGCTTCCACTGGAAGTAAAGTCAGATGTAAATAGAGCAAGCAACGCTCAAATACATCGAGTACATAGCATTAGACATTCCAAATCCCAGTAGGGTACATCCGGAGCATAAATCCCAAGCTATCTCAAACCTGTAAAGCATAAGCCTGAAAGCATTCAAATGACATGTAATTGGCAACCAAATGTAATTCCTAGTAGGTCCAAAATGCTCAAATACATCCAAAGACAAAGCTCCAAGTGATTATCAAGCATGGGCACTTAGACAAAAATATTAGATGTGAGAAAATGTGGATTTGTATATTGTATCCCTAAACTTGTCTTATTGTTTTCAAGATTTGGTTTTGTGAGTAATCAGGATGACTAAAATGAATATTTCTCTAGAGGGAATGGAGGAAGAGGATATAGAGGATACCTATGATGAGAAGCTCTTTGACTTCCTCTATGCAACGAGAAAATCTAGATTTGTTTACATTAGAGGTATGCTCAATGTTCTCTTTGACTTGCAAGAGCTCTTGAAGGATCTTGAAAACAAACTAAAGAATTATAGGGAGTTTTATGATAGACATGTGGAAGGCCTAAAGATTGAGGGATTTGTCCATTATAGTGATGTAGTGGAAGCTACCAATTTTGGTAGAACAACTTTGCAAATAAGGTGTAGCCATTGATGAGAAATTCAAGAAGTGGAAAGTAGATTGTATTTTTTTATCAGAATCAACATCAATGTCTTCTTGTACACAAGGATGTTGAATTTCTTATATGTCTTTAATATATGGATAGTTGTTCTCTAGATACAATACAAGAGAAGAAGATAGAGGATATTGCAAGCAAAGATAAAGAGGTTGAAGAGAAAAGGGAAATGTTTTAGGAGGATGTTGAGAACTAATTAGTGCAAGGATTTGATGTTGCTTTGTTTAAAAGTAAAAACATTACAAAAGTGGAAGAAAAGGAGATAGAGTTGAGTATAGAGATTGAAATAGGTCCCCTTGAATGTGTCCCAACATTTTCCAGTTACCCTATCAACAAAAAGAGATATGTATTGCTAAATGATATTCAACACCTTTTTTATCTCAGAGAATATTACTACTTGGTAATCCTTGCATCATGGGGTCAAAATGATATGAATTTGATAGGTTATGAAAATGAATTGCTAGCCAGTCTTGATGTTGAGGGAGAGCATTTTCAAGACAGCTTTGTAGCCTTGCAATCATGTGTTAATCAGATTGTGGAATATGAAAAGAGGGGCTACCTATAGAGGAAGAGTTCTTATAAATTTGGCAGAGACTTGGTAATGATGACATAGGGTATGAAGAGAAATTGAAGTCTCCATTAGAGAGGAGAAACCAAAAAGTTCAATAAATCTTTATGATGATAGTCTTCTTGAAGAAGATGAAAACCCTAATAATTTTAAGATATCCATTGTGGTTTATATTAGAGTATGTTATGAATTATAGAAAAATATTAGATATTTATCTATTGACATCTTACACTATTGTGGTTTATTGTGCAGACATAAATTGAAGATGCATACAACTTTCTTGAAAGAGGCAAGGGCTCAGGGTCATTGAAGCTTGGCAAAAGTCAAGGCCTTGTAAATTGTGGAAAAACATGTGCATCATTTGTATGGTTGACATATTTTCGTCTATTTCTTGCACTTGTTTCTCATCGTGGATGACTGATATTAGATGGATGCTAAAAGTGCCATTCCAAATGGATATTTGGATAAGAAAGCATATATGAAGCAACTGACTAGATTACTCTTTTGACCATGTGGATATGGTATTTTGTTTATGGAGAACTCTTTATGGGTTGAAGTAAGCACTATGCTCATCCTTTATAGAATGGATAATCTCCTTACCTTATATGTCCCCGTATAATCCAAATTTGTATATGAAACCACTTTAGAGGATACAATAATCCTACAAGGATATAGTAATTTTGATTGGTTGGTTGGACAATAGAGACTTGGACACCCAATATTCCCATGGCAACTACATCTTCTCTTTGGGCTCTGCTTCAACTATTTGGTTAAGCTACAAATATGATCCAATTCCTACATGTTCAACCAAGCTAAGTACCAAGATCTCTATATTAGTAAGTTAAAATGACCATTCATAACATGCCAATATTGCCACAACATTGTTTATTGTGTTGTTTTGCAACATAGGGGTAAATGTTTTTGTCTAATCAATCCTATATTTTTGTGCAAAACCTTGGGCTACTAGTCATTCTTTGTATCTTATCACTACTACCATTAAATTTATTTTTTGATTTTGTCAACCCATTTAGTTCATATAGATTTTTTGTTAGGTGATAGATCTACCAGTTTTTAAAGTGTTATATTTTAGGATTGATATGTATTCTTCATTCATAACAACTTTTCATTTTTTTTTTTTTGGCTAAAACTTCAATAACATTCTTGGATTCTTCCATATTCAAGATCTTTATCATGGGTGCAAGGAGTGCTTGGTTGTTATGTGGCTAGTTTCTTGATCCGGTCCTTGTGGGTAGTGGTTGATTCATTTTTGTTGTCTTGGAGAGTGCTAATGACCATTAGAAAATTGTCCTTGCTCAATTTGTTTCTTGATATTCTTGTTGAATCGTTTTCTTGATTTGTGGGGTGATAGATACTAGATTTTGTTCTAGTTGGTTTTGATCTCCAAGCACTTCCAAATTGGTGAAGTTGAATGGTGTCCCAAATATAAGATCTTCTAATCGATCCCTATAGTTTAATTTTTTAGCAATGGACATCCCTACTTTTAATGATTTTATAAATAGTTGGGTTCTACAACCTATAGTCTTTTGAAATGGGGCGATAACCAAAATAGATGCAGTTTTGAGCTTCATCATCAAATTCGGTTTTCTACTCTTTTGGGACATGTGCATAAACAAGAAGTTTCTTGATGTGTGGTTCATGGCCATACCATGCTTTGAATGTAATGGTTGTCTTAATTACTTTGGTCAGAGACTTGTTTAGGATATAATTAGCTATTTGGATTGCTTCCAACCATAGTTTGTGTGAAGTATCCTTGTGTTTTATCATACATCGATCCATTTTCATGATGGTCCAATTTTTTCTTTTCGCTACTTCATTTAGTTGTGGAGTATATGGAGTGGTACATTAATGTGTAACACCCTCAAGTAAATTTTCAAGAGAATTCCACAAATGTTCACTCCCTATCTGTTTAGAGGATTTTAGTTCTTTCCCCACACTTATTTCCACCTTGGCTATAAAATCTTTGAACATTTGAGTTACACGATTTGGCTTTCATACCAAATACTCAAATAATATTTGGTATGATCATCAATAAAGGTTATGAAGTACAAATATCCATGAAGAGTAGGTGGGTGCATGGCCATGGCTACAAATTTTACTGTGAATGAACTCAAATTGATGGATCTAGTCTTTGGACATGGTTGATGAAGAACACATCCTTCTCATAGATGCTATTGTTGATAGGGCTCCACTATGTTTGGAAGGTCCTTCACCATCTAGAGTAGTTGCAAACTCATGTAATATACATCACCAAAGTGGGAATGCTAGAGATGGGGGTTGCCTTTAGGCCTCTTGCATAGATGGTGGGAAATGCATTTGCCTCCTTGAAAAATTAAGTTGGTACAAGCCTTGAAGAAGTGGCCATGATATGACAATGACATTCCCCTTCTTGAGGCCCCTTACAATGCACTTTATCTTCCTCAAATAGTACCAAAAAATTGGCTTTTATGGAAACACAAGATACATGCATATGTTTTTCTTAATATGGGTAAGGTAGGGTGCTTTTTTAAACAAACATGTCAATTATTAGCTGCATTGATTACAAACTAGTGTCCTTAATTGGGTAAGAATAGGTGTTAGCACATTGTACAATTTTTTTGGATTGAGATGATTCTAGGATATCAAACATGTTTATATATGGGCTGATTTGTTCAGTAGCACCATTATCAAAATACCATACATGAGGGGTGGATGAAGTATGAAGGGCCTTTTATTCTTGTGGATTAGATTTGTATATAAGGAAGCATTAAGAATCTGAATGGCAAGAGTGGCCTCTTCAACTTGATATATAGAACATTGAATTGTGGACACTGGCATGCTCATGTTTTAGTCTTCTTTTCTTTTGCAAGCTATTTTTTGCATTCCTCGATGTTGCGACCTAGCTTCTTGTAATAGTGACACATGCCCTTCTTGCAAAATTTCCGCTTTCTACAAACTAGAAGTCCAAGAGATCCTCCTTTTTGATTGACTAAATCATCATAGTTTTCCTTTGAGGTTGGAGTAGAACTTTTGTGATTGCTAGTTGTATTTGCCAAATCATGCCTATGAGTCACCTTGATAGAGATTTTAATGTGTTTTCTCCTCTCGTAGTAGAAAATTGAGTAGCTCTTGAAATTGAAGTGGGTTAGAATTTCCTTGGAGAGATAAGATAAGGAAGGTGTTGAAGTTATGGTAGGATTGGTGATAATCTAATAAAGTAGGACACCATTTCTTTGTCAAGGATTGTTTCTTTGACACCTTCTCCTACATATTTTTCATGCTAGTGAGGTGCTCATCAAAGAATCACTCTCACTCATTTGACACAATTCCAATTGCTTATAGATATATGCAATTCAAGCTTGAATTTTTACTTGAAACATGGATTCTAATGCTTCACAAGCTTGTTCGACAATATGAGAAGTTCTAATGCGGGGAGTTACACTCCTTTTTATTGTTAAAGAAATTACTATAGGTATTTGAGTATTTGGTGCTTGCCATTAACAAAATTTTCTAATTATTGAGTGAGTGGTCACTTGGGGAAAAGTCTAGTGAGGCTCAATGCCTTTGACAATCCCCTAGAGGCATTTAGCAACAAGAATACTTTTTTACCATGAAGCTCCAAAGGGAATACTTTAGTCTATTGATGTTATCCTCTCTTTACTAATCAAATTTAGTTGTCTTAATTTTGTGACATTTCACTAAAGAAGATTAAAAAATTAACTTACTTGACTTTGCTCAATATGGTGGAACTCTCCCTTTCCAAAAATAAGACCTTAAAAGTAGACATATACCCAAGAAATGAGGACTTCAAAATATCTTTCATTGATGAATCTATAAATGGAAATGGCCTCTTGAATGACTTGATTGCATTAGAGGTTTATTGAAGAAGATGAGACTCCAACAAAGAGTTGCCCTCTTTTATTGAACTGGAGATAGATGTTGAAAATAGAGCTCTAACACATATTTTCCTCTTAGATTAAGTTGGAGTTGGGAGTGAAGGAAACACATAGAGTTTCACTACCTCACTACTTGTGAGTTTCCATAGCTTTTGTAAACTTGTTTTTTTTTGGATTTTGATTGCCAAGACCAAGTGTAGATTATAATCCATTATTAGAATAGGATAGAAAACTACTATAGGTGAGGATACTTGTGGGGTGAGAAACCATAAAGCATAAATGTGTCAAGAGCCCATGATTTGATATGTGTAGATCTATCTAAGTCTAGTGCACATACAATATCATTGTAGATAGAGAGGCAAGGAAAAAATCCAACGTGCATTTAGGAATTATTTAAAGACAAAATTCTAGTGTGGAGTAGTTACCAAAAATAATGTGGGATTTTTGTGTTACAAACTTTAATTTGTTCCTTGTGAGAATGCACTTTCACCTTGATTTTTTTTTGAAGAGGTGTAGATTGTAGAAAATACCATTGCATTCTTTGTCTTTCTTTGTTGGGGTAAAAGAAGTCTACATTTAAAAGAGGAACATGTTGCTGACTTATTGATTAACAATGTTGAGAGAAGTGAAATAAAGAGATTGAAGGCAAAAAATAGGTGATTATGAGACATCAAGTAGATGATGGATATTGAGTGAGCTATGATGAGAATACATTATTGGACAATAAGAGATGACAATAAAGTGGGTAGGTAGGAGAAAATCCAATAAAAGGTGACAATAGAGCAGTGGGCAAGTAGGAAAAGATTTAGCCGATTTGATAGTAGACATGCACAAAGGGGGATCCACAATAGCAAATAGGAATCAATAGGTAGAGAAGGTAAAAAATAGGAGTGTAGAGGTAGCCAACAATTGAGCGAGAACAATGAAAATAAAATTTAGGCAAAAATGCTATTGACATGTGTGAAGTTTGAGAAGGATGTGATACCAAATGAAGAAAGTTTTGGGCATAACAAATGTGGATAGGGAAGCTAGACATAAAAACTAAGAGAGTAGAAAGAGAAATAGTCTTTAGGCACAATGATAGAATGCTGCTTCAATTGGTCAGATAAAATGAATGATACATATCACATCAAAGGTCCTTTTATAGACCTTTAGCAAGGTACAAATATCTACCACATGTTAGAGAATCTTTGATGTGTCTTCAAGTGTTACTTTTTCTAGAGACTTCTTACTAATTCTAGGAAAATCTACCTTTCTCTAAAAGTGTGTTTACATTAGGTATGCTTACACAACACACGTATAAATTATAGTGTGTTCATGTGCATGTATACAAAAAGAATATTTAATGCATGTGTAAATACAAATGTGTATTCACAGGGAACACTTTCAACCAACATTTTCCAACAATTAAGGTCAATGTGAATCAAGTAAAGGGGACCCTCAATTGTATGGGAAGACTACTGGATGAGGATATGAGATATGATGCTATTTCCTTAGACGACATGCTTGCAAACATTCTTGGATAGTTTTACACATGGAAGACTTTCAACAATCTAATGTCATGAGAACTTGTAAAAGGATTCATAGCCAATTTGGTCTAAGCAGTGTTCAAAGTGAGGGGAAGAGATAGACAAGAATGAGTGCCATGAATAGAGAGTAATGTTATTTCTCTTTTTCCATTATTCAATCATTGTGTAACACACAAAGGTACTAAGTATAAGTCATACATACAATGTATGAAAGTGGGTCATTAATTGACCAGACACCTCTATTGACTCATTATTATGGTACACAAGATGGTGACAACTAGTTAGAGCTGTACAAGTAAGTCGGCGTTGATATTGAGCTTGAATCTCAACACTCCCCCTCAAGCTCAATTCAATTGTTGTACTACAAGTAGCTATTTGAAGTGAACAAACTTATGTCTACCAAGTGATTTGGTAAATATGTTAGCTACCTAGTCTTCAATCTTCACATGAAGCAGATCTATCTTTCCTATAAGTACCATTTTCTTGATGAAGTGATAATAAACTTCTATGTGCTTTGATGTAGCATGGTAAACTGGGTTGCTAGCCAACACATTACTCATGTTGTCACAATGTAGTGTGACCTTCTTGTCCATCTACATAGCCAAGTCATATAACAATTTCAAGAGACAAATTGCCTCACATGCAGCTAAGGCTGCACCTCTATACTCT
The DNA here is from genome assembly GCF_053477565.2 of Lygodium microphyllum. Taxonomy (NCBI): domain Eukaryota; kingdom Viridiplantae; phylum Streptophyta; class Polypodiopsida; order Schizaeales; family Lygodiaceae; genus Lygodium; species Lygodium microphyllum. Next base: position 76,916,434 of record NC_141142.1, on the reverse strand, counting down.
ATCTCTATGCTAGAGAGAGCAACTGCTTCAACTGACCATACTACATCCAAGATTGAAAGCATAACCACTAGTTGATCATTTGTCATATATGCACAACCAACCCTATCAACATTTGTATAACTTGTCAACTCAAGTGGATTTCTAAACTTATTAAATAGCCCATAATCAACAGTACCTTTCACATGCCGCATAATCCTCCGAACTGCATCAAAGTAAGGTTTGCATGGCTTTTGTGTAAACTAACTACTTAGTCCCACTGAGTTATTGAGGTTAGGGTAATAGTGAGATAGATCAGGTTGCCCACCATTTTCCTATCTCACTGCCAACATCAACTTCAAGCTTTACATTCAGATCTAGCTATGTTTCCATGGGCTTACAATCCATCATTCCATACTTGATCAACATATCTTGTGCATAATGTTTTTGTATCAACCAAATTTCTTGAGGTGTAGACACGACCTCAATTCCAAGAAAATATTTCAGCTCTCCCAAGTCTTTCACCTTAAACTAATCTTGTAACATGGATTCAATTTCAACAATATCATGGTCATCAATCTCCAGTAATGATGATGCCATCTATATAAATAACCATGACTATATACCGTGTCGTTGTCTACTTGAATAGATTATGATATGTATATCCCATTTGAAATCCAAGTTGCTATAAATATGAGCTAGTTTGAGCATTCCATGCTCTTAGTGTCTATTATAATCCATAAAGTGCCTTTTTTACCCTATACACATGATTCAGATAATGAGACTGTACATAATCCTTCGGTTGTTCCATATGGGGGATTTAAAAAAGCAAGCCCCCAATTTGAAGTTTTTTCACAAAACTTTCCAAAACTTGAAGTTTTTCAATGTATTTGCCAAAACTTGGAGTTTTTTCACAAAATGTGTAACTTTATGAGGAATAATCTTGTTACCCATATTGAAAATTTGTATTAAAAAAGCTATTCAAGGGACCATTTTTTTCAAACTCTCAAAATATACCGAAGAGAGAAAAATGAACAAAATTGGGTTTTTACCACACATCTCAAAAAGTACCCTTATCAATCAGACTAATCTCTAAAATTATGAGTCATTCTAAACAAAACACAAAAAGAACTCAATATAGGAAAATATAATTATTTATCTTGCAACTATTTAGGCAAATTATGAAAGCCACTTATATATAACTATTATATAGTATCCATATGTGGACTTGATAGCAAAAAATGTCAATATCTTCCTCATCTTTTTTACTAATCACTCTAAAGCTTCTCATATATGCAATGGTTGTAGGGAGCTTTAACTCTAACATATCTACAAGGGATATATCATTTTCATCCTCTTGTTGAAAAATTTGGCCAAGTATTTGTTCAACCTTTCCAATGGCAAAGGTTGCATCATTTATTGACCACTTCTCATCATAGTTTGTAGCTTTTGACAACGAATCTAGTTTACCATTTGTGGTTCTGAAGGTCTTTCTCATGTCTAGCTCCTCCTGTGTAGGTTTAGGCATGATTTGACTCATGTAGAATTTAAAGAAAACCTTGTGCTAAAAATAAAAATTAGTAGAATTGACTATGGAAAGTGGAAGGAAGAGCAATATGCAAAAGAGAAGCAAAGAATAGAGTTGTTGCATAAGGACGGGAAGCAACCATATCATGGTTTGGTTCAACATCAAACTTGGCCATGGTTTATATCAATAGCAGACTTGCCAATCAAAGGTTAGATGAAACATGGTTTAGATAAAAAATACCCAATTAACAATGAAAATTAGAAATTAGAAATTAGAACATGGTTTAGATAAAAAAACACCTTGATAACGTGATAAGGGGAAGCAAACAATTGAGAAGGTGTAACATGGGAAGGAGAAGAAACCATAATATATATTAGAAATGTGACTAGAGTAGATGATACATGATTAGATTCTATGTAACCATGCTTTCCATAATAGGAGTAAAGGACAAAGATCAAGATTACCTTAAGAAAAAAGTATCACAATCAACAAAAACAAACTGGGAACATCAATACCAAGAAAAATGAAAATGCTTTGCACACAAAACAAGAATGATTTATAAAGAGATATTTCACATATAAATAGACAATCCTCTGAGGGAAATTAAAACGAAGTGATCAACAAGATTTATGAAACAAAATTGAGATTACCTTGAGAAAAAAATTGTCACAACTAGCAAAAATGAACTTGGAGCATTAAAATTAAGAAAAATGAAATTTCTTTGCACACAAAATAAGCATGATTTATAATGATATCCATCACCTACAAATAGATACCCCCCTCAGTGAATACCAAGCTTTATGAATGTATTCATCATAGCAAAAGGCAAACAATAAACTTGCATACTTTTCATAATAGGAGAAGAGAAGCAAGATCTAGATTACCTTGAAAAAAAATTGGCTCAACAAAAATGAAGTTGGAGCATCAAATCAAGAAAAATGAAATTACTTTGCATACTAAATAAGCATAGTTTATAAAGAGATCCTTAACCTATAAATAGATGTCCCCCTCAATGAATAAAAAAAGCATGATAAATAATTCCACTTTTAGATCCTCATCCAATCATGTCCACAAATGGATAATTGGTCCATGATTAATAATGTCTACTTTTACTAGAGTTTTCATTATGCTCAAAAAGAAAAATACCAAATATGTGGTCCCTTCACATCATGTATCCAAAATGAACGTCCACCTCCACTTCTTCATATGCCCTTTAAATCTTTCATTTAGTACTGCATGGTCCCCATCTCATTGAACAATAGCCAATATAAAACTCTCAAGTCTTTGATTTGCATTTTATGCGTCGCGGAAGGGTAAGCATAAAATTTAAATCAGTTTGCTTAAAGGAAGGTTGATGCATCATCATATGTTGATTTTTGTCCATCCCAAGCACACGAATGTAGACATAATACATGTGCTTGCAGGCTAGGAAGGGTTTACTTTCCAACTCTCTCTTTTGAAAGTCAGGACACATGCAAAAGGGCTCGGGATTGACATGCACCTCATACAAATGCTCTGACATAACATAAAATATGACTTTCTCATTTGCCACTATTTTCTCTTCCATGAAAACTACATCCAATGCCTCAGCCAATGCAATTTTTCTTTCTGCATCCTTAGAAATACCATGTCTCCATTTTTTTCTTCGCTTGCCACTTGAAGAGGTAAGTGGTTCTGTCCCATGGGTCATAGTATTTTTGGGGGTAGGTGGAATGCCATCATGCTTGAATACAAAACCTCCTTTTATAAGAATTGAAATCTCCTCTGCAGAAGCATTGGTGCCCTTGTCAATAGACCAAATCCTTGGTCTCAAGGGCACATGCTTAACTTGTTTATCAACATCCCATGTATGCTCCACATCATGACTGCAAAACCAGAACCATTGTGCAATAGGCTTACCTTGAAATTCCCTCTCTGACCAAAATGAAGGGCATAGTAACCCAGGTGATCTACTTTCTATCGCGTTGCAGCACTTCTTTCTATTTATAATACCAAAACATTTTCGTTTGCAATGAACAGGCATTCTCTAGATGGCCCACAAACTTCTATGCATTTCCTCCTCTGAGACAATATTAGTTGGGAGATCTATTTCAATCGGCAATGCATGCACCTCATGGTCCAAGCCCACTTCTGTAGGTTGGTCATTTCTATTTTGAAAATTTATCTTGTGTGGTCGTCCTTTTTGTTTTCTATCCCTTGACTCCATTACATAGCCAGGTTTATGAGAGCTACAACCATCTAGAGTTCTTCTTTTCCTTTGAACTGTTTCTTTGTTTCCAGAAATGAAAGGCTCTCCGTACATGGGGGTGCCAAGAACTGCTCCTTGAACTGTTCGAGCTATGAATGCAGGTGAAGGGGTATTTCTTGCAACCACCCTATTAATAAGAGCATCCATGTTGGGACCACTTCCAGAGTATCTTCCAGTTGTGAAGGCTAGTTGCCTTAAACATTGAATATATGAGTTGATCAAGTCAGTGATGCATGCATCATACAAACCAATTTTCTTATTTCCATCCTCCCTTGCCAACCAACTTGCATGCACGCTCTAAAAAATATTTGTGTTGGGAATACAAGCCCTCTCCCAAGGACTCAAGGAAGCCTGCAACCCAATAAAAAACTCAGCAATTCCTCTTACATGTCTATTTTGTTCTCATACTTGGGTATTCCCACCCCAATGATATTAGTACATGTGTATGTAACGAATAGAAACAAAAAAAAACATTTACATGTGTAGTACTACCCCAATGGTCTATCCTATTCTCCCACCATTTGATCCATCTCTTCAATGGTACGGTACTATCTCGAGGTAGTCCTACTTGCTGCCACCAATTTTGTATAGCTGTGGCATTCCTCTTGCCCTCTTCAATGGATTTTGAAAGGTGCCACCTCTCACATAAATTCAAGTGATGCTTCCGAAGGTTTGAAGGCACGTATTTTGTTGTGTGCTTTTGTAAGCTTTGTTCCCAGTGAAACAAACATGATCGCTCTCTCCCTTCCAAAACATTGTCAAGTCCCGCATTGAAAACAGTGCGGATCGCCATCCAATTTGCACCGGCTTCATCCGCCATAAAACCTGCAAAGTCTGCAGGAGGGTGTCCACACTCGAGCATCACATTATTAAGGCATCTCCAAAAAAGAATTTGTGTTTTTGTATCCTCTTCCTTTGTATCACAAATAGCAATCACCATGATCCCCTTCAAGCTGCAATAAGAAATACAATGATTAGCAACTAGAATATGTCAATGAAAATTGATAACAAGTAAGGTTCCCGAATAAACCATGGATCGTACACAGAACAAGACATTGTTGCCCAGTCATCTATTCTGTGTGTAAAGTCAAAGTGAACCCAAGACTTGCAAAGGTCTCCATTTCCTAAGCGTCGCATTCGATTAACCAATTCCACTCCAGAGCCGGGTCGTCTAGTAGACATCTTGAAAATGCAACTTTTTTCACCCACCCCTCCTTGCCCTCGAAATCTACTACCATGAAAAAAAGGAAACATGCATCTTTTTTTCAACTCCAAAATGTTATCAAAGCCATCTCCAACAACGCATGTTTCTTTTTTTTTTGGCATGTCACGATACTATTGAACCTGCAACCTCAACAAACGAAAGTTTGTTAAACTAATAACAATGCTACAAACCATAGTTTGCAGACTTGAATAACCGAAACTAACCTCTGATTTTGAACCAATGGCATCAACTCCTCCAAAAATTTTGTAAGCTCTTGTTCTCCCTCCACCATTGAACCATTAGTTGTCAAAGATTCAGTGATAATTTGTTTTGCTACAATCATTTGAATCTTCCTAGCACCACAATGTCGATTCACTTGCAAAATTGAGTGAACTAGAGATCTAATTTTTTTAATTGCAACCATTGAAGTCCTTGGTTGCACATTGTGTGTGTGAGTGCCTACATGAAGCATCAATCTTTCCATGCTTGTGTCCTTTGGCAAAATGTAATAAACTTTGCAATCACAAGTTGCATAACAAGTGACAACTTTACTACAATAGTGACACGTGATTGAATGTTTTTCTTCACTTGCAAGTAGCCCCTTGCTCACTGTGCTATTGAGGTAACCATGAAAATACATTTTATTATGTTGATTGTTGCTCTCATAGTAAGGACAATTGACTCGATGACATTGTAAGTCTCCAAGGCAATGGCTAATTCTCGAAGTAGCATCAGGGAAGATATTAGTTGGATGGGGTCTTGTCCAGACATGACCATCATATTGTTGCTGCATCCCATCCATGTTTGAAGATGTGCCATATGTCGACAGAAGAACGAAAGCAACAGAACCATTATACTCTCTTGGAATCTCACCAACAAAAAAAGGGCCTTCACTCATCTGCAATAAAGCCTTCAACTTCTTTCCTCTGGGGCTATTAGCAATCCAAGGTAAAATCTCTTTCTTTATTTGTGGAAATGAATGAGGACTATCAAGTCCATCATCCGACTCTAAGTCAATAGTCGGAGTTGAGACAGGTGCACAAAAAGCATTTGTTATAAGTGGCGAAGAAGTTTGAGATGACGTCTCTACGAAGGAATCGGATGTAATGTCTACAACAGGTCCTGAAAGTGAATGAGCTTGTTTACTATTTTATACAGTGTGTAGTCCTTCATCTTGGTCCATGGTGAAAGTGGTATCACAATGTACTATTTTATACTGACATGAAAGAGAAGAATTGAGCAAAAATTGCTCCGCACCATTGATATCCGGTTGGCCATGAATTGCGATCTCTTCACTATAAGCATCAAGTTGGAAAATAGCATACAAACCTACCAGCTTCTGGTCAGGGGGTAGAAGTGATTGAAGAAAATAAGAGCTCACAAGAATCTTTCCATCCCTCAGGGGCACAACACGTTCCAGTGATTCGGAGCCGATTGACCATTGAAGAGTAACTTTTGCTATCGTCTCTCACAAAAGCCGGTTTGAAACTCAGCAAACAATGGAGCTATGAAGGCGAAATATTATATCTAATAGCATGTCTATTGTTTATCAATTTCTTTGAACGTAGAAATAATAGTCCGTTACCCCCACCAAATATGGATTAAATGAGCTCTTACTCCATGGGCAAGTTCTTAGTGACGGTTGAAGTTGCGAATCAATCCATTAATGAACCAAATCATTAAAAAAATCTACATATTGAAAAATCACAAGATTTAGTTAAATAATTTTTTTAAAAAAAACATGTCTTTTCGAAAATAAATCATGTCTTTTCGAAAATCATGTCGTGTTGTAGCACATATTTTTATAAGCACGTTTTATTTTGTCAGATGTCAGGTGTCGTCAACATTTATATTTTTTAGTAAATAATTTTTCGGTGTTTGAGAGAAACATTCTCTCATGATGGATGTTCAATATGCACGTACCACTTGCCATTGAAAGTTGTGTATAACGGTTTAAACATATCTTCTTATTTGTCCTTCTTCTTCTTCTTCTTCTTTTTCTTCTTCTTCCTTTTCTCTTTTGTTTCCCTCTTCTTCTCTCCCATTGCAAGTTGGAAGGCATAAAGAAGAAGCAAGAAGGAGAGCAATCCCTGCAACAAGCTCAAACAAGATCAACATTCTCCATCAAACTCACCGAGTAAGCTCCATACTCCCCCATCCTTATGGCTGAAAATCTATATTTCAAGTTTCATTTTTCCTCCATGACAGAAAGAAATGGAAGAGCAGGTAGACAATGAGAGGACAACAATGGGAGGGGAGAGAAGGAGACGGTAAACTGAAAAAATGGGAGAGGAGGAGACCTTTGGGACACCTGGGGTTGTCTGCGTCAACGCAGACAACTCTCGGGGGTTGGGTGCAGCCCCCTTTGGAGGGAGGAGGAGGAGAGGGAGAAGGCGAGGAGAGGGAACCCTCAATACCTGCCCGCTGTCTGCGTCAACGCAGACGACCTGGTGGGGGGGCGGGGTACCTTATGAAATGGGGCGGGTAGTGCACAGCCGCCCCCCTCTCAGCCCCTCCTTCTTAAACCACTCCCCTCTCAGTACCTACTCCCTAAACCACTCCCCTCTCAGCCCCTCATCCTTAAACCACTGCTCCTCCCTAAACCGCCCCTTAAACCTCTTCTATAGCCAAGTTACCTACAATTTTTGGCCCCCCTTGGAACCCCTCGGCCACAGTAGTAGGGGGGCTGATGCCCCCCCCCCTACACCCCCCTCCATATAGAGTGGGTGTAAACCGCGCGAGTCCAAGGCATGAAAAATTAAACCATTTTTAAATCGTACGCAAATAATCCTAAAGAAATAAGTGTGACATGATTTGATTTTTTTGGATTGGGAATTGTCAAACACTCAGCATTTTTTCCGTCAACGCGGACAGGAACAAGGGGTTGGGAGTATCCCCCCTTTGGGGGTGCGGGGGTGAAAATGTGGTCAGGAGTTTCAAATGATTAAGAAAATTTAATACATTTATTAAAACCAAATAACAAATGATATTAAAGTGTGTTGTCTGCGTCAAATGGTCATATTTTGGTGGAGATTAATTAATAGAACATGTGATTTAGTTGAGTTGTCTTCATTTTTAAAATGATTTGTGGTTTGTTTTAGTGCTTCTGAGCATGGCTAGAGGTCGGTGTGGTGGTGGTAGGAGAGGTCAAAGCAAAAGGGGCCGTCCAAGTAAGTCATTCAATCACTCTTTTAAATTTACATATTCTATTCTTAATGGTTAAGCAACTCTTTTAAAGTTCCATATAAATATTATATTCTATTTTCAAATTATTTTTGTAGATACTCCAATTACAAGGTTAAGATCCGGTCTATGCAATAGACTAGTAAGTATCGTTCAAGAAGCATCCTCCCGTGCATTCTCTGAATCTCCAAATAACAAGGGTGGAAAACCAAGGAAAAAATGTCCTTTCATTGATGATGAAGCGCTTGAGGATAGCATGGATGAAGCAAGCAATGACATTCATGCTGATCCTATGAGCACCCACACTACCACCACGGAGTGTGGTGAAACAACACAGGGGAGGTCTTTAGATTTGCAAATTGTACATAAGGAAAATGAAGAGGTGAATGAGGATGTTGCTAATGAAGAAAAGAAAGAGATCAGTGAGCATGATAGACACATTGGAGAGGATGTCAAGTTTGGGCTTATGTAAGATATATTGGCCTCATTTTTTGTAACAAGGTCTACTTCTCCTCCTCCTATCCCTTTGTGTAGACTTGTGCGCTATGAGGCTATAAGGCTTGCATCTAGTTCTGCTACATGGTTGATTTCATCTTTCGATAATGCTTCGTATATGGAAACAATGAGAAAATTTTTGGTTTCTTTGAGAAGGCCCACTGGTGAGCTAATGGATGTATCTCCCCAAAATTTGGAAGAGTGGGGCCCTCTTTGGAGAGAAGTTAACCAAAGGTTTGAAGATGAATTGACTGATGAATGGGCTGATTTAAGAGGGCGCAAGTTTTTGGTATGGGATGATAATCGTAGGTTGAAGACATGGATGAAGAGGATAAAGGAAGGTAACTATGCATTGTCTTGCTTTCTCTTGTTTATTGTGATGATACTTCCTTCTTTGACTAATTATTTATTTTATTATTTGATGTATGTAGTCTATAATGAAGATATTTTATGACATGTTAGAGTTCTATGTCAATTCATTCAAGTGGAGAAGAAGAAAGAAGGAGAACCATTGTTAGCATTGGATACATCAAATGCGTAAGTATACTTATCACTATTAACTTTTTCAAATGGGTTAATAGATCATCAATTGTGTGTGAATATTGCCAATAGTTTTTATTTATGTGTGAATTTCAAAATATAAAGATAATTTATGTGTGAATGTCAATATATTTTATTTATACCAATAGGTTTCATTTACGTGTGAATGCCAATAGGTTTCATTGATTAGTTATGTGAATGTGAATAGGTTTTATTTATGTGTGAATCTTAAAATTTAAAGACAATTTTCAATGTTGTAGTGTAACAAGAGCACATGTGAAACCCAACCTAGGCCATGAAATTTTCATGTTCCAAAAGTTTGGCATCGCTGATAAACAAAGCATTTTGGAAAGGATGAGCCCTTCTCAAAGACGGTGGGCTGAAATAGAGTATGAAATTGAGGGAAAAAGTAACCATGGCAATGATCCATGGTACAAGAACCCATGTTTGTTAATGTCGCTTTTGGCGTGGAAGGTAAAAAGTTTGGTATAGTATTTTAGTTTTCAGCATAACAAATTGTGGTATCTTGAATTTAACCATAACTAAGAATAGTGTATTGGTTTTTCTATTTAGGATGACTATAACTCTGCCATACTCAAAGAGGAGGCCCGCCTCAAGGAGCTTGCATTGCCAGAGGCAAATTATGAGGCAAAAAGAAAACAATTCATAAACAAAGAGCAAGATAAATTGAGGGACAAAGGATACAAGTACCTTGGAATAGCTAATCCTGCGCATGGAGAGGATTTCTTTTCTGTTTTGTTTGCATTGAATTGGGATGAAAAGAACATGATAGCTATTACCAAGGACAAATTGTATGCCATTTGTAGTGCTAATATTGCTACAGAGAGGTACGTTTTCCTCATGGACTAATGTTCTCTTATTTTTTGGAATTGAACATAATTTGGTTCAACAATATTGAAGTTATGTTTTGTTCAATAACCAATATATTAGAAAAAGGGAGATTTTACTTCTCATGATTGTCACAAAGGCAAAGGACTCCACTATGTCACACTTTGCGGATGTAAGGAGATTTCATAGCTACATGAAGCAAGAGGTGTATTGGTTTCATATGATTGGAGAATGCTCCTTATTGATCAGGAGCTTACAAGTTGATGGCACTGAGATTCCAAGAGGCTTTGATGTTTTTTTTAAAGGCCAAAGACGTTGACACATTTTAAAGGCATTTGCAAATATTTTTGGTGAAATAAAGAATGTTGGAGACTCTGAGAAGGTTCCAAAGCTCACACAATCAAGCAAGAGGGTGGTATACAGGTATTTCTAGTATAAAGAAACCATATTTTCTAAATACCATATGTACAAATGTATTCTAACTTAAGAGTGCTTTTGTTGTTTGTTCTTATGTTTTTGGAAAAGATGGTTGCGTAGTCTACAGGAAAGTGGAGTGCTAGAAAGCCTCCCTCCTCTAGTGGAGGAGTGGATGGACTTGGGATGTGAAAATTGTATGTTCTCAAAAGCACTGCTTGAGAGGGGTCTGTTGGAATGGGAAATGTGTATTTGTCCATAGTGGATAGACTATTCATTGGATGACATTCCACGGCAAGAGATTGAATTAAGAGAGAGTAAGTACTTTGAGAGCCAAACATAGTAAATATGTGGTAACTCTTGCTCTTAGCTATTTGTTTTAGTAATACTTGCCTTATATGCAGGATTTCTGGAACAAAATAAAGTAATTTCTATGCACAAAGAAGAGGATGAAGGAAATGGTACTTTCTAAAAATGTATTTGTTTAACATGAAACTTATCATAACTTTTTAGACTTTTGTGTTTTCTTAACTTTGTTGTTTTTGCAAATTAGAAATGTCCAATACAATAGACATGGTCCATCATGTTGTGGGGATAAAGGCGACTTGTGGTGGTAGCATGGCAAAGGGTATATTGGATGGAATGCAAATTTTTAGTTTGATCCAAGTAGCCTTGTTTCTAATTTGCATGAATATGATATTATATTGTGTTGACTTCACACTACTTAGGTGCCATTAGTAATGCAACTGTTGATACTACAATGAAGAAAAAGTCCATGGGAAAACGAAAGAATATCCCCACGATAGATGATGCATTGAAGCATAGCCAGGGTAAGCCAATTTGCATGAATGATAGAGTTTAGGATTTTCATTTGACGAGTGAATTTATTAAAGTATTATTTTGTTGTCTTTATATTGCGTAGGTAATATAAGTGAATCAAATGAGGTTGGTACAACAAAGCGAAGGTCTAAACACAAAGAGAAAGTTGTTTCACTGGATGAAGAATTAGAAGGTGAATCAAGTATCATTTTTTGGATTATTGGAGTCATGTTAAAAGTACATTTTTATATTTTTTTGAAGATAATATTAAAATCTAAACATTAAACACTAAGTAATTTGCTTTCCTTCCTATTTTTCTTTACAACTTTAGGCAAAAAAGATGGTTTTGACATGCATAGCATTTGGAAAGAAAAGGAAAAAAGTAAGGGTCACTTTGAGGGATCTTTGCAACATACTACACCTTCTCGGGCTATGTCGTTCATGACTCAGTTATCAGAGCCTATACAAGAGTCTTGTAGACGTCCCGCTATACGCAAGACAGGTATGTAGATTTCTAGCTTTACATTCTGAGTCTTAACATTTAGCCAACATCAACATTTGTAAGTAAACTTTATTTTGATGATAGGATTTCAATACCAAACTATTGTAGATGCTCTGTTGGTAGACGTGACATCGATCGACGATTTTGCATTGGATTGATATATTTTATCACCATTCTCTATATACACATCTATTGTAATGGTTACTTATGCTTTGTTATTGTGTTTTCAATTTTAGCATTAAGCGCTTCATGGAGGGAAATACCATCAACTCTTACCAGTGTAATGGTGTCCCATCATATGAGGTTGCTAAGTTGTTGTTTGCAGATTTTCCTACATCTTTGCTTGTTGTTGGCCTTGAGGCAGAAGGTATATGTGCTTGCATTAGTTTAGTTTATAAACTCATGTGATATTGCATTGTCTTATACATCTTTACATTTGAAAGGGATTCCCGAATAGAATACATTTTCTAGTGCACTTGTCAAAGGTGTCATGGACCTAGCCCATAGATTCTTGGCAGATGAGGGGTTCTTGGTGACTTTGGGACTTGCACAACACTTTGGAAAAGTGCTTTAGAGGAGCTCATGCCATTGGATTGAAGCTCCATCGCACATGGACTCTCGTGTGTGAGGGTGGATATAGACACCCTGATACTCGAGAGGAGGTAAGTGTGTTGAAGACAAACTTGTAACTTTTAAAAATAAAAGTTTAAGTAGCTAACAAGATGATTCTGCATTGCTAGGTCATGGACCTTACTATTGGCTTGTTTTATCGAGGGATGCATGTCCCTTCATATGATAGAGAGGCTGGCAAGAGGGTTAGCCCATACAGGTTTCCTGCCTCTCGTAGTTTCCTCTTCGAGACAAACCTCCAGGGCACATCATTTGAGCACACTTATGTGGATGGTGTAGAGGTTCGAGGGGGTGCAGAAAGATCACTAGTTTTTTATAGGTGCGTTATACACTCTTAGACTGGTTTATACTTTGCATTGAGATATGTCATGCTTTTGTTATGGACGTCACTAAATGGTTTCTTTTGTAGGTGGCTCCTTGCTACGTTCACAGAGGATCTCGACTATGTGCTGGATATTTTTTCAGGTTGTGGCGGCCTTGGTAGAGCATGCACAGAGTTGCATCGTTTTTGCATGTGCCTTGAAGGTGCTTTTAGTCTCTACAACTAGTGCTTGGTTGATGTGTCATGCGGACCGCCATCTGTTCATCCTAGTGACGATGATGATTTCACATGATTTGTAGTTGCATTATTTTTAATATGATGCCTTGTATTGGCAGTGCATGCCATGGGGCTTGATGATGCTCGGGAATTATGTATGACTCTATGGATTTTGGATCACTTAAATTGGGATTACTTCATAAACTTATAAAATTATGCTAAAACTCCATGCTTTAGAAGTAGTTGCATACCTATTTTTTGTTAGAGATCAAAGCATTCAATAGTTTGCGATTAGTTTGCAATTCAACATCCTAATATAATTGATCTAATTAGTTTGCAATTGCAAAATAATTAAATTCAAAGTGATAACATAATCAAACAAAAAGCTCCATAAAATAACCAAAAAAATCCAAGTGATGACCAAAAAGCTTCAAGAAGCACTTAAAAAGCTCCAAATGATGAGCTTGCTAAATAATAGCACTCGTTCCATACACACTTCCTCAATCAAATCTCCATTTAGAAACGCATTTTTGATATCCATTTGCCAAAGCTTCCATCCCTTAGACGCCACCAAAGCAATGACAGTTCTCGCGGTTTCCATTTTTGTAATTGGGTTGAAAGTCTCTTCATAATCAAGACCATACTATTGTGCATAACCTTTAGCAACCAATTGTGCTTTGTATCTCTCTAGAGATCCATCTACTTTGCATTTCACTTTGTAAATCCATTTACAACCAATGAGTGTTTTGCCTTCAAAAAAACATTGCCTTCAAGCAACTTGACTAAATCCCAAGTGTCATTTTCAGTCGTGATGTTGCATATTCCTTATCCATTGTTGCATACCGTTTCTCATTACCAATTGCATCACTGAACTTTGTAGGCTACTTTTGACCCATCACTTTAGTCATGCAAGCAAAGCGTTTGGTTGAATACCCACAGTAAGTCAGCCTATCAACAAGCTTTTTGACTCTCTTTGACCTTTTTAACTGTGGTGCACTATATGATTTCCTCTCATGAGGTGATACATATCTACTTTGCCTAACTCTAGGCGTAGTAACAGACGATATACCAAGTTCACTGTCAAGACTCTCACTGCCAGGTGACTCATAACTAGAAGTAAGTGGCCCAGTAACATCTTCAATCTTCCCTTTGCCTTTATCTAATCTCCCCCTCACTGACATATTTGTGTAAGTGGACATAGAATCATGATTGTGCAAGCAACCTCTGTCCATGGACTAACAATAGAGAATGTGTCTCTTTCTTGTAAGCCCACTAATAGCGGTATTATCTATAGTACAAAATTCAGCATGAGTATGATCTATTGGTCAATTAGAAACAACCACACTTGGACCACCATAGCATGAAGACAGTTCATTAAACACCATCCTTGCTAACCAATGTCTCATAGGTAATCAGTTTATGGCATTTTTAGGTTTTTCTATCCTATGCATAGCTAATAAAGGCACACTTAGTAGTCTTCGAATCAAACTTCTTTCTCTTCCCATTCACTTAGTAGCCTTCGAATCTGACTTCTTTCTCTTCCCATTCAGCACATATAGATAATCAATACATCCAAAGACTTTAAGATTACTAATATTTGGTTTGTGCCCATACAATTTCTCATATGGTATAAGATCAAGAATACTAGTTGTAGGAGTTCTGTTTAAGAAGACATATATTGTAGTCACAACCACTTCAGCCCAATAATAGCTTAGCAAGATCTTCTCATTTAGCATGGCTCTTGCAGCTTGCATAAGCGCCCTATTTTTTCTCTTTGCCACACCATTCTGTTGTGGCATATTACTACATGTAAGCTGCCTTTTAAAGCCATACTTAGCCAAGTATTGTTAAATTCATGAGAGACATACTCACCACCTCCATTAGATTTCAAGCATTAGGTATAACATCCAAAGTCTTTTTTAGGACATGTTTTAAAGTCCTTGAAAACATCTAGCACTTCATCATTGTGCTTTAGAATATACAACCAATTTTATCTACTAAAATAATCAAATAAATAAGACATAATATCTTGCACCACTGAAGAATGCATTGTGTGCCAGACCCCAAACATCTGAATGCACTAATTGCAATGGTCTAGTACTATTTTTGACATGTTTGTGGTGCATAGATCGGATGTTGTATGCTCGCGTAGTGAATGCCGGAAGGTTCCCAAGAACAAAAGAACTCTACTTTTTGCACAAAACTCAAGGTAAAAAGCATGCACGACATGAACAAGAGACCAATTGGGTGCAATCTCCCCCCATGCCTTGTGTGAGCGCTCCACAAAGCATGTATTTTTTTGTATTAATCATCTTCAAGCTCAAATAATAGCCCAAATTACAAAATAGCAAGCTTTTAGCTTTTGAGTTTGCTTTAGCACAAAATAGAAATAAAGCTAATGGGCGGTGCCCAAAGAGTTAGGCATACCCAATACAATGTCCAAGTACAAATAACATAATCGTGCGTCCATGCGCATACAAAATAATAAATAAATATCCAATGCCTCAATAAATAGGCGCGACAAAATATAGGCGCCATGCCTAAGGTATGCGCCCATCAAAATATAAATGATAACTCGAATACTCGCTATCCTCCAATGCTTTCCTCCGCCACTGCTGCTATCTCTACACATCAACTGAAGCATTCACAATCGTTAGCAAAATAATACAATTAAAACGACAAAAGTGAATACCTAGCTGTCTTCAGCTACATAAATAAATCAACTGGTTAGAAATCAATCCTAACCTTAATTTATTACAAGTGTGCATTCTAAACTCATAAACGTTTATTAATTTAATATGCATTTTGCGGAATCACCCACTATGGAATCACCCATGTACACACTAAATTAATGAAACGCCTGAAAAGGATAGGCGTCCCCATCAACTTCTCGCACAAAGAATCCACTTTGTGTATGAGCCCCGATCATCAAAGTTTACGGAATCCATCGTAAAACCTCACGGAATCCACCGTGAAATATGCCTCCTGGCATCATACCCCCGGCACATGAACAAGAGACCAATTGGGTGCAATCTCCCCCCATGCCTTGTGTGAGCGCTCCACAAAGCATGTACTTTTTTGTATTAATCATCTTCAAGCTCAAATAATAGCCCAAATTACAAAATAGCAAGCTTTTAGCTTTTGAGTTTGTTTTAGCACAAAATAGAAATAAAGCTAATGGGCGGTGCCCAAAGAGTTAGGCATACCCAATACAATGTCCAAGTACAAATAACATAATCGTGCGTCCATGCGCATACAAAATAATAAATAAATATCCAATGCCTCAATAAATAGGCGCGACAAAATATAGGCGCCATGCCTAAGGTATGCGCCCATCAAAATATAAGTGATAACTCGAATACTCGCTATCCTCCAATGCTTTCCTCCGCCACTGCTGCTATCTCTACACATCAACTGAAGCATTCACAATCGTTAGCAAAATAATACAATTAAAACGACAAAAGTGAATACCTAGCTGTCTTCAGCTACATAAATAAATCAACTGGTTAGAAATCAATCCTAACCTTAATTTATTACAAGTGTGCATTCTAAACTCATAAACGTTTATTAATTTAATATGCATTTTGCGGAATCACCCACTATGGAATCACCCATGTACACACTAAATTAATGAAACGCCTGAAAAGGATAGGCGTCCCCATCAACTTCTCGCACAAAGAATCCACTTTGTGTATGAGCCCCGGTCATCAAAGTTTACGGAATCCATCTTAAAACCTCACGGAATCCACCGTGAAATATGCCTCCTGGCATCATACCCCCGGGGTGGGATAGCAATTGATCTCAATTGCTATTAGCTCAATGTGGAGCTAGCAGAGTGGAGAAAGCATTTAAGTCTCTAGCGTGCATCCATTGGGCTTCTTCTACCGAATGGTTCTTAAATTTGACTAGATATCTAGAATATCTTCGGCCAGTTCTAGTGGTCATAAAGTCAGTATCTATGATAGCTTCAGGTTCAAGTATTTCAGTCTCTTCCTCTAACAAAGGTGGGTTTTCATAAACAGGGTGTACATGTAATTGGCCTCTAAAGGGTCTTAATAAACTAATGTGAAACGTGTTGTGAATTTTTCAGTGAGGCGGTAATTCTAACTTGAATGCATTGTCATTAACTTTGTGAATAATCCTAAATGGTCCATAGAATCTAGGTGCTAATTTGACAACTGGGTGTCTATCTACACTTTGTAATCTACGTTTTTCTATTCTCAACCAAACATAGTCATCAACTTTGAAATTCATTGCTTGTCTTTTCTTATTGGCTTGTTTGGTATATGATTGCTGGGCTTTGGCAATCATGTCTTTAACCTCATCAAATATAGTAGCGTGCATACTAGCAATATCATCAGCACTCTAAATTCTATTTGATAAAGATGCAACAGGTGTAGACAATCTATAACCATAAATCACTTCAAACGATGCTTTCTTTGTAGATGTGTGTGGTATATTGTTATATGCAAATTGTAGTAAATGCAAATGTGTGTCCCATGTTTGTGGTTTAGAAATAGTGTAAGCATGTAAAAGATCTAGAATAGTACTGTTAGTGGCTTCTGTTTGTCCATTAGTTTCAGGATGAAATGCAGATGAGAAATCAATTTTTGTTCCTAGGTTAGCAAACAAAGTAATCCAAAAGTTGTTACAAAATCTAGAATCACGATCAGAAATAATAACTTTTGGTAATCCATGGTTAGTGAAAACAATTGTGCTGCCTGAGATGCTGTTAAAGTTTTCTTACATGGAATGAAATATGCTTGTTTACTAAACCTATCTACTACAGTCCAAATCATATCATGGTTAGCTTTAGTATTAGGTAAACCAGCAATAAAATCCATAGAAATTTGTTCCCATGGTCTTGATGGAATAGATAAAGGCATAAGTAATCCATACTGTTTACCATGATGTCTCTTAACTCTTTGACAAATCAAACATTCAGAAACAAAGTTAGATACATCAGTGTCCATATGGGGCCAATAAAAATCTTCAGTTAATGTACGTAAAGTAGATATGATACCTCTATGACCTTGATATGGAGGACAATGAATCTGATTCAAAACAAAAGATCTGAATGGAACTGTAACACATAATCTCTTTTCATAAAACATGAATCTATCATTATAAGACAGTGAATCAATAGGAATCCAGTTATTTTGAACTAATTTATTCCAATCAACATGAAAAGTAATGTCCTGATGATAAGTATCTTTCATAGGAGTTAAAGAGTCAAATGATATAACAGAAATATTATGAATGGAAGGTCTTCTACTTAATGCATCGGCCACTACATTTTCTTTACCAGGTTGATATTGGATAATCGGATGAAAACTCTGAATAAAGGCTGCCCATTTGATATGTCGGTCAGATATTTGGGGTTGACTAAGTAAATGTCTAATACTTTGTTGATCGATCTTAATCATAAACTCAGAACCCATTAAGTAGTGTTTCCATTGTCTTAGAGCTTGTACTACAACTAATAATTCTTTATCATATGTGGAATATTTAAGTTCGGAGGGTTTCAGTTTACAACTAGAATAGGCTATAGGATGATTGTCCTGCATAAGTACGGCTCCTATTCCAGATCCGCTAGCATCAGTCACTACTAAAAAGAATGGTCTATTAAAATCAGGTAGTTGTAAAACAGGAGCATGGGTTAATGCATGTTTCAATAAGTCAAAGGATTTCTATTGATTATCGGACCAATGATAAACAATACCTTTCTTCAAAAGTTTAGTCAAGGTAAAGCAAGTAATGAAAAATTACGCACAAATTTCCTGTAGAAACTAGCAAGACCTAGGAAAGATCGTAACTCATGCACATTTTTAGGTATAGGCCAATTCAATATTGCTTCTATTTTCTTAGGATCAACCTTAATACTATCTGATGATACGATATGACCTAAATATTCAATTTCTATTTTAAAGAACTCACTCTTTTTCGGATTAGCATACAGTTGATTATCTTTTAATAACTTGAAAACCAAGGCCAGATGTTCATAATGTTCTTTCTCATTTTGACTAAACACCAAAATATCATCAAAGAAGACAATAACACAATGCTGATATTTCAAAAATATACGATTCATCATTCTACTAAATGTACCGGGTGCATTAGTCAATCCGAAAGGCATCACTAAAAATTCATAATGACCAAATTGTGTCCTAAATGCAGTCTTAAATATGTCAGACTTATCTAATCTCACCTGATGATAACCAGATTTAAGGTCTATTTTACTAAATATGGCAGAACCTTGTAGTTTATCCATAAGGTCATCGACTCTAGGAATTGGATATCTATTCTTTACTGTGATCTTATTTAAAGCACGATAGTCAATGCACATACGATAGGTATTATTCTTCTTCTTTACTAACAAAACAGGTGCACCAAATGGAGAACTACTAGGTCTAATCAATCCTCTATTTAGTAATTCCTCAACTTGATTTTGAATTTCTTTTTGCTTTATCTGGTTATGCCTATATGGTGCTTTACAAGGTGGTTGTGTACCAGGAATCAAATCTATTTTATGGTCTTTTGGACGTGAAGAAGGTAAACCAGGTGGTAGATCTTCTGCAAAACAGTCTTTAAAGTGTGCAAGAAATTCTTTATGCCTAGGGTGCATATGATTTTCTTTAACTTGCAGTTCATTCACCCAAATGAGATAAGATTTGCTACTTTTGCGTAATGCACGTTTAGCTTGAGTATGCGAAAGCAGTGGAAAAGCATTAGATGCATGCATACCATACAATGTAATATGTTTTGCTTGAAATTGAATATTAATTGAATGTGTGGAATAATCTATATCAGGGTTATACTGATGACGCCAAGGCATACCTAAAATAATATCACTAGACTGTAATGGTACAACTAGAAAATTTCTTCTTTCAGTGTATTCACCAATTTGAATTTCTAAGTCATGCACTTCCTGTGTTCCATTATACCTAGTGCCTAAGAATGCTTCTTTAATGCGATAATGCGTAGGTACAGTCTGTAACTTCAATTCTTTTACTAGCTTTGCAAAAATAAAATCATGAGTACTACCATCATCATGCAAAATAATATTTTATTTTCCATGTACTAAACATTTCATTGTCAATAAAGAATGTGGAGTTGGCATACCTGGTAAAGTATCCGAAGAAGTGGTAATGTCGTCTTCATATTTCGTGAAATCAGGCATTTCTTCATGTTCTTCATCTTCCATTGCTCCAAGGTAGTTGATATGGACAGGTGGCTTCTTCGAATGGCAATTGGCTGCTAGATGTCCAGGTTGGTGGCATTTATAACACACTATAGGTTTGGCTTTAGATACATTGTTTGCAATGGCGGGAAGTCTAGGAATATTAGGATTTGGCTGTAGAATTGGCTTGGGGTTTTGGTTGGTATTGGATGATAAAGCAGGTGGTTTTGCCCAAGTTTTACGGAAAGATGATGAAGGAAAACGACCTTGATTAAATCTTCTAAAATTTGAGTTGAATTGCTTAGATCCATAGTTACCATTGGTTTGGAATTGCTGTGGACGCTTGTCTCTTCCTCGAAGCTTGTCTTCAGTGTCATGAGCTAATGAAATTGCATCTTCAAGAGTTGCAGGCTTGAACATATTATAGTAATGCCCAAGTAATCTAGACATATACTTGCGCTTGTGTGTCGCTTCAGGTACGTCTTCAAGCATGCGTAACTGGAGTAATGCATTCCAAAGTCACTCGGTGTACTGAGGAATAGGCTCACGATCTCATTGTTGCTGAAGAAGGTCCCATTGCTTTATGGCTTTTTCATGGAATTGTGGAGGAAGGAAATTCTGCATAAACTTCTTCTTGAAATTCTCCCAGGTAGTGGGACAATCTATACTCTTACGAACCACGATCCACCAAAGAGATGCTCTATCCACTAAATGATTAGTGACACACTTGATTTTATCTTTTTCTGTGTATTTTTCCTCATGAAAGTAGTCTTCAAACTGACTGATGAATGCAAGAACAGTTTTTCCATCTCGGGTGCCATTGAAAGTACGGAATTTGAAATTTCTTTTACTTATCTTTGTTTCCTTGCGGATGGATTGAGCTTCGAGAGTCGCGTCGATGGTACGTCGGATAAGATGTTCAGATTGTGGTTCCTCTTTGTCGGTAGTCGATCTTTGTAAATTAGCCAATTGAACTTCTAATGCTTGCCTAACTCGTCGTTCTTCATCCAACTGCATCATAATTAAGTCCAGCTTTTGCTCCATCGTTGGTTCAGGAAGATCACCTTCAGGCATTAAATCATCCATATGTGATTCCGTCATCCTGCAAAACTTCAAAAAACCTCACACTCTCAAAATCCAATTAGTGGGATGAGCGTAGCCCAAGATGGGGTATATAAGGCTTATATATTTTTGTGTGTGGCTTTCACAATCTTCGTCTTTGGCTATTGCGAGATTTGTAATCTTTGAAAAATCTACGTTTTAATCTTCTATGCGTGCTGAAAATGGTTCAGCAAACCTGCATATGCAAACAGTACCTTCCAATGAACAGCTTTGCAGTTTGGAGTTTTTGCGCAGAAACAGCCCTTCTATGAGTTTTGAACAGAAGTCAGTTTTGACTTCAAGTGACTTGTCTGACTTGTAGAGTTGCAGACTTATGTGACTTACAGAGTACCAGAACTTGCAGAACTTGGTTGATTTAGCAGACTTGCAGAATTTGAAGTTGGAGAACTTTGAAAACTTGCAAAACTTTTGTGACTTGTGTGATTGGAAGCTTAAGTGATTAAGCTTATAACTTATATGGTAGAAAACGACGAATTTTAGGGAGGGGGGCGTTTTCTCGCCCGACGAAAATCTCGTGAGCATATTCTGAGGCGTCGATTTGAAATTTGAGAAGCTTTAAAGCTTCTTTAAGCTTTATAAGCTTAGTATTAAGCTTTGAAGATTATAAAATTTTTGAGACTTATCTCTGTATAACCACGACTTGGAGAAGAGGATGTAGGAGTGGTCCTCTGCTGTTGCAGGCTGGTCCTTCGCGATCTGAGGATGAAAACAAAGGTTCTGGATCACCAGGAATCCGCTCGTATCGACCGTTCGCGATGAGATTGACCGTAGAGCTCGATCGTTCCAGGAGCTCCGCCTTCGGACAAGATGGGTAGTGATTGGAAGCTCTTGATCTCCGCTTCGCTGTGATACCACTGGTGCGCAGATCGGATGCTGTACGCTCGCGTAGTGAATGCTGGAAGGTCCCCAAGAACAAACTCTACTTTTTGCACAAAACTCAAGGTAAAAAGCATGCACGACATGAACAAGAGACCAATTGGGTGCAATCTCCCCCCATGCCTTGTGTGAGCGCTCCACAAAGCTTGTATTTTTTTGTATTAATCACCTTCAAGATCAAATAATAGCCCAAATTACAAAATAGCAAGCTTTTAGCTTTTGAGTTTGCTTTAGCACAAAATAGAAATAAAGCTAATGGGCGGTGCCCAAAGAGTCAAGCATACCCAATACAATGTCAAAGTACAAATAACATAATCGTGCGCCCATGCGCATACAAAATAATAAATAAATATCCAACGCCTCAATAAATAGGCGTGACAAAATATAGGCGCCATGCCTAAGGTATGCGCCCATCAAAATATAAGTGATAACTCGAATACTCGCTATCCTCCAATGCTTTCCTCTGCCACTGCTACTATCTCTACACATCAACTGAAGCATTCACAATCGTTAGCAAAATAATACAATTAAACCGACAAAAGTGAATACCTAGCAGTCTTCAGCTACATAAATAAATCAACTGGTTAGAAATCAATCCTAACCTTAATTTATTACGAGTGCGCACTCTAAACTCATAAACGTTTATTAATTTAATATGCATTTTACGGAATCACCCGCTATGGAATCACCCATGTACACACTAAATTAGTGAAACGCCCGAAAAGGATAGGCGTCCCCATCAACTTCTCGCACAAAGAATCCACTTTGTGTATGAGCCCCGGTCATCAAAGTTTACAGAATCCATCGTAAAACCTCACGGAATCCATCGTGGCACAGAATCCACCGTGAAATATGCCTCCTGGCATCATACCCCCGGGGTGGGATAGCAATTGACCTCAATTGCTATTAGCTCAATGTGGAGCTAGCGGAGTGGAGAAAGCATTTAAGTGTCTAGCGTGCATCCATTGGGTTTCTTCTACCGGATGGTTCTTAAATTTGACTAGATATCTAGAATATCTTCGGCCAGTTCTAGTGGTCATAAAGTCAGTATCTATGATAGCTTCAGGTTCAAGTATTTCAGTCTCTTCCTCTAACAAAGGTGGGTTTTCATAAACGAAGTCTAGGAATATTAGGATTTGGCTGTGGAATTGGCTTGGGGTTTTGGTTGGTATTGGATGATAAAGCAGGTGGTTTTGCCCAAGTTTTAAGGAAAGATGATGAAGGAAAACGACCTTGATTAAATCTTCTAAAATTTGAGTTGAATTGCTTAGATCCATAGTTACCATTGGTTTGGAATTGCTGTGGATGCTTGTCTCTTCCTCGAAGCTTGTCTTCAGTGTCATGAGCTAATGAAATTGCGTCTTCAAGAGTTGCAGGCTTGAACATATTATAGTAATGCCCAAGTAATCCAGACATATACTTGCGCTTGTGTGTCACTTCAAGTACGTCTTCAAGCATGCGTAACTGGAGTAATGCATTCCAAAGTCGCTCGGTGTACTGAGGAATAGGCTCACGATCTCGTTGTTGCTGAAGAAGGTCCCATTGCTTTATGGCTTTTTTATGGAATTGTGGAGGAAGGAAATTCTGCATAAACTTCTTCTTGAAATTCTCCCAGGTAGTGGGACAATCTATACTCTTACGAACCACGGTCCACCAAAGAGATGCTCTATCCACTAAATGATTAGTGACACACTTGATTTTATCTTTTTCTGTGTATGTTTCCTCATGAAAGTAGTCATCAAACTGACTGATGAATGCAAGAACAGTTTTTCCATCTCGGGTCCCATTGAAAGTACGGAATTTGAAATTTCTTTTACTTATCTTTGTTTCCTTGCGGATGGATTGAGCTTCGAGAGTCGCGTCGATGGTACGTCGGATAAGATGTTCAGATTGTGGTTCCTCTTTGTCGGTAGTCGATCTTTGTAAATTAGCCAATTGAACTTCTAATGCTTGCCTAGCTCGTCATTCTTCATCCAACTGCATCATAATTAAGTCCAGCTTTTACTCCATCGTTGGTTCAAGAAGATCACCTTCAGCCATTAAATCATCCATATGTGATTCCTCATCCTGCAAAACTTCAAAAAACCTCACACTCTCAAAATCCAATTAGCGAGATGAGCGTAGCTCAAGATGGGGTATACAAGGCTTATATATTTTTGTGTGTGGCTTTCACAATCTTCGTCTTTGGCTATTGCGGGATTTGTAATCTTTGAAAAATCTACATTTTAATCTTCTACACGTGCTAAAAATGGTTCAGCAAACCTGCGTATGCAAACAGTATCTTCCAATGAACACCTTTGCAGTTTGGAGTTTTTGCGCAGGAACAGCCCTTCTATGAGTTTTGAACAGAAGTCAGTTTTGACTTCAGGTGACTTGTCTGACTTGCAGAGTTACAGACTTATGTGACTTACAGAGTACCAGAACTTACAGAAGTTGGTTGATTTAGCAGACTTGCAGAATTTGAACTTGGAGAACTTTGAAAACTTGCAAAACTTTTGTGACTTGTGTGATTGGAAGCTTAAGTGATTAAGCTTATAACTTATATGGTAGAAAACGGCAAATTTTAGGGAGGGGGGGCGTTTTTTCGCAGGACGAAAATCTCATGAGTATATTCTGAGGCATCAATTTGAAATTTGAGAAGCTTTAAAGCTTCTTTAAGCTTTATAAGCTTAGTATTAAGCTTTGAAGATTATAAAATTTTTGAGACTTATCTCTGTATAACCACGACTTGGAGAAGAGGATGTAGGAGTGGTCCTCCGCTGTTGCAGGCCGGTCCTTCGCGATTTGAGGATGGAAACAGAGGTTTTGGATCACCAGGAATCCGCTCGTATCGACCGTTCGCGATGAGATTGACCGTAGAGCTCGATCGTTCCAGGAGCTCCGCCTTCGCATAAGATGGATAGCAATTGGAAGCTCTTGATCTCAGCTTCGCTCTGATACCACTGGTGCACAAATCGGATGCTGTACGCTCGCGTAGTGAATGCCGGAAGGTCCCAAGAATAAAAGAACTCTACTTTTCGCACAAAACTCAAGGTAAAAAGCATGCACGACATGAACAAGAGACCAATTGGGTGCAATCTCCCCCCATGCCTTGTGTGAGCGCTCCACAAAGCATGTATTTTTTTGTATTAATCATCTTCAAGCTCAAATAATAGCCCAAATTACAAAATAGCAAGCTTTTAGCTTTTGAGTTTGCTTTAGCACAAAATAGAAATAAAGCTAATGGACGGTGCCCAAAGAGTCAGGCATACCCAATACAATGTCCAAGTACAAATAACATAATCGTGCGCCCATGCGCATACAAAATAATAAATAAATATCCAACGCCTCAATAAATAGGCGTGACAAAATATAGGCGCCATGCCTAAGGTATGCGCCCATCAAAATATAAGTGATAACTCGAATACTCGCTATCCTCCAATGCTTTCCTCCGCCACTGCTGCTATCTCTACACATCAACTGAAGCATTCACAATCGTTAGCAAAATAATACAATTAAAACGACAAAAGTGAATACCTAGCAGTCTTCAGCTACATAAATAAATCAACTGGTTAGAAATCAATCCTAACCTTAATTTATTACAAGTGTGCACTCTAAACTCATAAACGTTTATTAATTTAATATGCATTTTGCGGAATCACCCACTATGGAATCACCCATGTACACACTAAATTAATGAAACGCCCGAAAAGGATAGGCGTCCCCATCAACTTCTCGCACAAAGAATCCACTTTGTGTATGAGCCCCGGTCATCAAAGTTTACGGAATCCATCGTAAAATCTCACGGAATCCACCGTGGCACGGAATCCACAGTGAAATATGCCTCTTGGCATCAGTTTGATAAACAGAGTCTTGCTTGCTTGTACATGTTTTAACTCCATGTACTTGAATTTTGGCAAACCAAGCACAATCTCTTTGTTACATGGTTTTCAGTTGTTGTATGTTTACATGCCCAATGTGCTTATGCCAGATTTTCACATCTCTAACTACTTCAGTATCATGAGCAAACACGATTGTCTTTAACTCGGGAATAGAAGCGTCTAGAATGAACATCCTACAATCTCTTTTATATTTCACAATTACATTGTAGCCATTTTCATACTCCTTAATAAAACAATCATCTCTATTAAATCTGACATGTAGATTCTACTCATAAATTTTTAGTGATAGATGGTACATGCAACACATCATATAGACTCTTTTTCTTCCCATAATGCATGACTAGCAGTACAACACTTCTACTAGTCATGTTGTGTATCATCACTAGTATATAATTAGCCATGAGAGCCTCCAATCATCTCATCAAACCATTCTCCATAGGGGGTCATCTGATTTGAGGCAATTGAGTCAATGTACCACTTTTCATGAGCCTTGCCTTGCTTAGGCATACCCTTTGATACATGTGTTATAGCAAATAGCCTATTTGATTGATCATCAATATCATTACTAGAGGATGCATAGTTACCATGTTGCTTGCCTTTTGCTTTCATGTTAGCTTTCTTCTTATGACAATCTTTTGATATGTGTCCATATCTTCCATAGTCATGATTGCCTTTGTCTTTATTCAATTGATCATGAGATTGCAAAGGACCACCTCTGCCTCTAGGTGATTTTCCTTGCCTCTTAAAGATCCTGATCCTCTTTGACCTTGTGCATTTTGATTCTACCAAGCATTTTGTTATTACTGTCCATAATCATTTCAAGTGTCTCCAACATGACCTCAAGAGGCTCCACAAGCCTTGCCACCTCTAGCTCTTTGACTCTAGAGTAAAATAAGACGGTGTCAGAGTGTTTGGGGTTGAAAGTCTACCACGGGGGTAAGAGATAGTAGGGTGAAGGGAGATTTAGGGAGAGCAATTAATGAAAGAGAAGGGGTTCGAAGAAATAGAAGATGTAGAAGAATACTCATAGAGGTGAAGCCTGTCAATTTATTTCTGCATCCTGAGAAGATTAATCCCTTGTAGACCAAAAACGTACATAAATAGTAGCTTCCTCTTTGCTACTCAGACTACCAATTTGCTGCTTTCTTGGCTCCAAAAGGGGGGTAAAATACCAGGACACCTAGTCAAAATTCTCCCAGATCACTCCTCCAATTTGGAGTGTTGTTCACTGTCTAAAAATTGTGATCATGCATCGCGCGATTTCACCAATCGTTCTTTTTGCACAAAATCCCCCAAAAATGGCTGAAAGCTACTTGATTTTTTTTACATGTCATCCTATTCTAGAATTTGTCTACAATTTTTGGATATTTTCAAGAGATAATATCTAAAATATCAAAAATAGGCTAAACTTGTCCAAAAATCTAGTATTTTTGAACCATCCACACTACGAATAGTGACACTAATGACTAATATGGCATTGACTCTCTAGGTCAATAAGAAAGCCAAATGATGATGCACTCTAGAGTTTTTCACACTGTGTCCACGTAGCGGCATGACATCCACCCCCTCTTAACCTGCACATCCTCCGGCATGTGCCAAAGTCTTATGGATCTGCAGGTTTGAAGAAGTATACTTTGCCATGTCAATGTCTTCATCTTCTACCTCTTCTTCTTCCATATTCTCACGTTCATGCTTAGTATCCAACTCCTTCAACTCATATGCTGAAGATTCCCTACGTTTAAAGAGCTTGATACATTTTCAAGCCACTGGAATCCTTAGAGTTGTCCCATCCATCTCATTTAATGCATAGGTAGCATTGTAAAAAAACAAACCTTAACACATATGGACCAAACCATCGCTTTGCCATCTTCCAATTGGCACTATGCTAATTTTCCAAGTTGTTGTCATAAACCATCACCTAGTCCCCTTCTTGTATGGCTTGTGGTCGAAGTCTAAGCGCTTGTCAAACCTCTTCTTGTTCTTAATCCTTGTAGTCTTTTGCTTTTTCATGGCTGTCTCAATGTCTTCAGGCCTTCTTTCTAACTGTCTGATGCATAGGACCAATAACTCTTGTTTTTTTAAACCCTCTTTCCATGGCAACACACTCCAATCAATAGTCTCCTCAATAGGCATGATTGGATGTTATCCATATATTAATTCAGTAGGCATATACCCTATAACTGCACTATGAGTGGTCCTATCAGCCCATAAAGCAAGGGGTAATATTCTTGGCCAAATCTTCTCACCTCCGATACATTCAAACATGTCTCTTACATCCTGCTTATGGTATCAATCTTTACTAGTGAGGGTTTTCTTCCATATGGTCCACACATATGCCTGACAACCATTCCTCTATTCCAAAACTGACTTTTCTCCTAACAAAGTCAAATGCACTTCTTCAAGACAGCTCAAAATCCTGTCACAATCAACAATATGATCAGCCACAAATCTTCTACATCCCTGCTCATTCAACTCTGCATTCTTCTCATGGATATCACACCTTTGATTGGCACATCATCAAGAAAGGGTAAGGTCAACTGAGGAATATACTCCCTCAAAACTTTATGCATAGCATTCATCATATGCGCCACTAAATTGGTTGCTCCCTATGGAAGTGTACACATTCTAACCAATCCAATTGGTGTCTTCATGCTAGTGATATCTCGGCTTTCAATGCAAGCTGGAACTCTTTATATCCTGAATATAAATCGCCCATAGAGTAAATTTACTTGCTTACAAATTCTTTTACAAATTCATCCACTATTGGCCCTGATCCAATATTCCTTATAATGACTTTGTTAACTGGTTGTAAATCCTATATAAACCGCAAAGCACCATTCAGAAATAGTAAACCGCCGATTTGAATGTGGATCTGAAGAGGGCTCCAAAATCCGCATCCTGATCTTCTCATTTAAAAGCTCCAGCAACTTAGGCAAATATGTTTGAGGTACTGGAATAGGCTTTAAATTTCATGGCACATGAGGTACTGTAAAGATCACCATAGGTGCAACTATGGTTGGATCAACCCATCCAATTTCATTTGGTTGAAATGAAAAGGATTTCCATGCCTTGCCGACATCTGCAAGAAACAAGCTCTTTCTATAGGAAAACGAAAGCTTGTATCACCAATTTTCATCTTTTGTAAAGTTTTAGCTATAAATTTATGTCCTACTCCATGTGGATCTTGTAAACTAGGCTGTTGAGTCACTTTTTCAACTAACCCATCACTTTTAGGTGGTAAAGGCAAAGCCACAAGATTAACTTTTTTGCAACTATTTTGTACTTTGTATCCATCCTTGCTTCAGCCCTGTTTTGTAGCCCATAACATTCATGCTCAGCAAACTCTTGAATGACTTCATACATCTCTGAAGTGTCAACATAAATAACCTCTTTTTTTGCCCTATTTTCAATATTAATTGTTGTAGAAATTTTAGCTCCACTGTATCAACATCAATTAGCCTTGAAAACAACCGTGAAATACCTTCATTTGTAGCCATCAAACTATATGTCTTCAGCTCTTTTTCAGCCCATCCTACATATTTCTTTTCAGTCTTGCACATGGCTGAAATATTTCTAAAACTGCCAAGACTACATGTTGTCCATTCCTGCAATCTAGACACAAACATAGTTTCCCCCTTCCTGGAGGCATTATTATTTTCCTAGAGGCACTGCCATAGCCTCCACTTACAATAGTGCTATCTAAAAACCCTTAAACTCTCGTGCATTACATGGCATGGGATTATCCCGCAGCCTATCCCAATTGTGGGGATGATTCTCACAAATAGTGAGAAACTATACCACCTTTATATTGTCTTTACTCTGAACCTGAGCATATGAAGAACTATCATCCAAGGCTTTTGTTTCCAGCCTTGATTCCAAAATATAGGGTTGCCCCAAAATCACAAGATAACTACATGAATCCTTCACAAAAAAATTATTATCATCCCTGACATCTCCAATAGTCACGGGTACATTTGGACAAGCTACATTAAGATCCCTAATGAATTGTTTGCTACTCACATGCACCATCTTGGATCTACATCACTCGGCCAACCTCCATTCTCATACAAGTTACGTGTCATAACATTGATTTTAGAACCATAATCCAAGAGAGCTATGCAAGGAATCTCTCTTTCTCCCACTTTAACAATTATCTCTGTTGTAGCACGAGTTCAATGCATTCGTGAATAATGACTGTTTGGAATAAAATGAACATCTTTTTCTTCATGTACTTGTTGATGGACATCCCCATTATACATAGCCTTCTAGCTATGCTTACTGCTGCATAAGACCATTTTCAACCACAAGCTTGTTGTCTACACTCCCATTAAGCCCATTTTCAACATCAGCATGTTCCAAAACAACACTGCATGAATCATCATACTCCCCTTGAAGTTGTTTCTCTATGTCTTTGTTAACTTGCATCAATGCTTGCAAAACTTCACCATCAAACTATCTTTTTCATTTAATCATTTTAATGATTGCATTATGAAATTCACGCTTCACGATTCCAAGAACTTTTCCAAGTGTGAATTTCACTCTACTGCCAAGTATGCATTCTTCCAAGACTTTTTTAAGGTTTGTGGCAGTCTCAAGATCTGATTGTAACCTGTCACTGGGTTGCTTGCCCCTTTTCTTTCTTTCTTGTTTCTTCTCTTGAGATGCATTCTCTATAACATGCTCAGGTATGGCTTTTTCAGCCTCTTTTCGCTACTCCATTTTACTTCATGTTATGCATTTAGATGGGCATGAAGAGGAAGGACAGTAGTGTCCTCATCTCTTCTTCTCTTTTCTTCCACAAGAGCTTCTTGATTATGAACCTCAGCCAAATAAGCATAGGCTGAAAATGAATCCACTGGTGCACTCCATTGTGTTCTCCCTTGTATACTCTGATTTGCATAAGCCAATTCAAACTTTGCTATTTTTCCCTTTTCCATGCAATCTAATGCTTGCATCCAAACGTGAGATTTTTCTTCAGCCATGTTTCCTTTACGAGCTTCATCAGTCCTTTCAATTCTCAACCCATATGTGGCTACATCTTAGGTAACAAATGCTATCCTTGCAGCCATCTCTTCCAACCTCATATGCATGCTACCATTTCCAAAATTTGGCTCTATTGGAAGACCAGTTTCTGTTGCAAGTATTTTACTATATTTCCAAAAGACTAACCTTTTCGCTTTTGCTTCATGGTAGGATGCACAGTCTCACTTTTCATGATGTAAACTATCACACCAAATGCATATCCTCTTGTATCCTTCTTTGTATGGTCTTTTGCTATTGCTTGACCCTTCTCTTCTACCTTAACATCCAAATTTTTTACCTTTGCATAGCTTTTTGTCAAATTCAGCCTGAAATCATGCATGCCTTTGATTAATTCATCCACAATATCACCTTCTTTAAGAGCCAGACCAACAGGTATAGCTAGTTGTTCTACCATAGCCACATGTGCCTTGGCTGCAATTTTAGGCCCCTTTTAAGCACTAGCAGGTGTGGTGCCTGTACCGCATCTTAATTTCTTCCACTCTCTCTTTACTAACATATGCACTGTCTCGATTACATTAGCCCAATTTGATTTCAGCCCTATTTCAGAAGAGGCATCTTCTAAACGATTAGTCAGCTTCTTTTGCAAGACAGGATTTGCAACCTTCAAAAACAAATAAAATTTCTGACTCTCTAATGATTGCTTCTCATTGGCATCAAACTGTGTATACCGACTTTCAAATTCATGGAGCAAAGCTATAGCAGCCAACCCTTTATTGGGCTTTTCAATCCAATCTGTAAATGTCTTTTTAGTTACAAATCCTGTATCTTCCAAGAAAAAATCTTCTCTCAAAGCTTTCTTAAAAGTTGCCCAATCAGCACCTCTTCTATGTAACTCATCAATTTGATGATGCAATGTATGCATGGCGAAACAAGAGAAATACTGACTCCATGTATACTATGGTACCCATGAAATAACATCTTTTCTTCATACAACTGGATGAAGGATGAAACATTTTGACACTTAAACTGCTTCAATTTCTATCCCACTGCCTGCAACGCATTCACAGCTAAGGAATCAATTTTTTCTGCTTCGTGCAGAGTTTGCATCTACTATTGTAACAACAAATGTTGTTGTTGTTATTGTTGCAACAAAGAAATCATTTGTTGTAAAGCATCACCACTACTTGAACCTACAAAATCCCCCATCTTTACATACCTGCTACCGACTTTCACGTCGAGCTCACCAACCATTGTCGGAGTGTTTGGGACGAAGAAATAGAGGATGTAGAAGAATACTCATATATATGAAGCCTGCCAATATATTTCTACATCCTAAGAAGATAAATCCCTTGTAGACAAAAAACGTGTATAAAACAGTAGCTTCTTCTCTACTGCTCAAACCACCAATATGAAGCTTTTGTTGGCTCCGAAAGGGGGGTAAAATACTAGGACACTTGGTCAAAAATCTCCCAAATCACTCCTTCTTCTTCTCCTAGTTTGGAGTGTTGTTTTCACTGCATAAAAACTACAATCGTGCGTCGTACGATTTCACCAATCCTTCTTTTTGTATAAAATTCTTGGTTGTCTAAATTTGTGATTTGATTGACAACAACTCATACTCTCATTCTCTCTTCTTCATCATCATCATTCTTGATCATTCTTGATCTCTCTTGAGCATTGGAAGGCTTGATTCAAGCTGTCATTGCATAGACATTGTGAGAGGAGCATCAAAGGAGCTTCTTGATTGCTCTATGTGAATGCTTTGGGCTGAAATAAGCAACCATAAATAGGGAAGCAAGCTCTTCTTTCTTTCTCCTTCATCTATATGCTCATTGGAAGCTACCTTTTGCTTGATACAAGATCTTGGATGAGAGGGTAACATTGTAGCATCATCAAGGTGCTATCTTGATTGGGATTTGAATTGATTTAGGGCTGAAAAAGGCAGCCCACACATGGATTTTGTGGATAGTAGGATCATTTTCTACTTCTTTACTTCTTACAGGGTGCTAGACACCTCCATTTCGTTTATTTATGCTCTCCCGTGATAGGGGAAGATTGAGCTACCATCAAAGTTGAATCTTGAAAGTTACATTGACTGATTTAGGGATGTCATACTCAACCTTTGATAGGGAATTAGTTACATCAAACCTCTCTTCTCATTTATCTTGCTCAAAAGGGTGATTCTTGCAACTGGTGTATGCATCTTGGTCTCTTAAGGCAGGGCTATGCTTGAACTTGGTCGAAGGCTGATTTTATTGATTTATGGGATGAATTGGGGATGTTCTAAGCAGTCCTAAATAGGGAAAAATAGGGCAAGTGCTAGCTACTCTAATGAGAAGCTTGGCGGAAGGATCTTCATCCTAAAACACTTGATTTTGAGCTACTTGTCATTGAAGATAGCTTGAAGACTACTCCTCTAAAGGATATTGCTTGGATTTAGAAGAATTTATGCTTATTTTGTATTGGCTATATCAAATTGTAATTGCCAGGGCTGATCCATGATTAAAACCCAAATTGAGATCTTCTTTGTATCAGTCCATAATACCATTTCCCTTTCCATCTACATTGATTCTACACTTCTTATCTTCAAATTTCACAGAGAGTATTCATGAATTTGATTCATGTATGGTTCATGGATAACAAAGATGATTGATGTATTTGCTTTATGATGGATCATTGAGTTAGTACATTGAGCACATGTCTATGTGGATGCTCATACTTTGAAGGGCAAAGGCTTGGATTCTTATGATTTTATGTTCTTTATGCTCATTGGAATTACATGCAGTCAGAGGCATAGTTGAAGTGATTTAAATCCTTCTATCATCTTTTTGCTCTCTCTTTCTCTTGAATCCAATCTCTCAAACCCTCTTACCATCTTTTGGCTCATACCCCAGTGGTTGACCTTCAACCCTGCATGCTTCGACAACAAGCACCAGTAGATACATAGAGATGCATAGAACTCATGCCTACATGCAGTCAACCCTTCATAGTCAATGATAGAATAACCAAAAATAAAAAAGTGTGTAATAAATTAATTGTGTGTTGGTCCCTTGCATGCCCCTTCCCTTGTCACCATCACCATCTCCTCTTCCCCCCTCCACCACCTCCTCTTCTCCGCTCTCCCACCATTGGAGGTACCCTATCCAACATTTCATTTTTTAATTTAAAAAACCTAAAAATGTTTTTTTAATTTTAAGAAAAATTTAGAAAATCATACTCATCTTTCTTTATATTTTTGGATCACTTGTATGTGCAAAATGTATTAAAATTAATTGAAAAAACCCTTATTTTTCATGTAAATTCTTTGAAAATTTCTTTTTCCACTCCACAAATGGCTTTTTTTTTTTGGAAAATTTTGAAAATTTGATTGGACCTCTCTGCTTAGCTTTCAACTTATATTTGGCTGAATTAACAAAAAAATACAAAATATATTAATCACACAACCATCTCATCTCATCGATTGAGAAAAAATAAACAAAACCTAAGCCACAACTCCAAATACATACACTCAAATTTTTTAAAACAAATAAAAGAAAATTTAAAAAATACATAGGTATATTTATAACCAAAAAAACAAAAAAAGGAACAACAACAAAACACACAAATCTAACACATAATTACATAAATGTCAAACCCTCTTTTGTCCCCATTCGTTTTTATATTAGGATGTGGTTTTTTATAAATGCTAGGAGGTTGACTGCTTCTTGCCACCTTGTTGGTTGTGTACAAGGATTTTTTGTGTTTTTTGGATAATTTACAAGTGGGATTTTGCATGATAGACTTTGCGGGTGTCCACAAGCCGCCAGGTTTTCCTCTTTCCCTCCTTCACATGCACATTAATACACATGTAATTGTAAATAAAAATAAATTGACCATTGCACGCACAAAAGTAACACAATGCACTTTCCTAAATTTGTAACTAAAATGAACACGACTGTTAATTGTAAAATGAAACCCCCGCTGTTGCACAAGCACTTTGGCACAATAACCCACCTAATTTTCTAAAATTAATCCACAGTGCATGCGCACACATGCTACATAAACATTAATCTTGGCAATTAAAAATGAACACCCAAAGTCACACATGCATACGCTTTGTGCCAAAGATCATGTAATTTTTAAAAATGAACTACATTTTTTAGAGACCCCTGGTCTAATCAGTCAAGTCAGTCTCAGTGGGATTGGGATGCGAATTCAAATCACCATAACATAATATTAGTGAGTTTGGGAATCTCCCAATTCCCATTTTTTGAATACTAAAAGGTAGCACCCGGATAACATGCCCATAAGTTTTCCAAAACCATATGGTGTGA
Organism: Lygodium microphyllum; assembly: GCF_053477565.2. NCBI lineage: Eukaryota > Viridiplantae > Streptophyta > Polypodiopsida > Schizaeales > Lygodiaceae > Lygodium > Lygodium microphyllum. The sequence goes on along the minus strand of NC_141142.1, from coordinate 76,881,153 downwards.
CCTATCTTTGGAAAGCGCTTGAAAAATGAAATCTATTGAGCTATAGAGCGCTTGATTTAGAGTTATAGTGTTCAAGTTATGACAAATCCAAATATTTGACCACGTGTCTCAAACTTATGGGAAATTTCCATATTCCTCAATATGGTGTTCCATGCATTAAGGGTTTAATTACTAATGAATTGCAACTTAATTTCTCATTAGGTAAAAGAAATTTGGTATAACGATCACCCACTCACTTCACTGTAGCTTAGGTATACGCTTAATATTTACGGGGATTCGGATGTAAAAATTACATGGCGCAGCAAACAGAATCTGAAAAAGAGATAGATATAGAGAGTACACAACAGATAAGAGGAGAATTAGAAATTTTCTTTAGCTCCAAACAATTGATACAGAGATGGCTTTGTCCACCCATTCACTTCCACAGTGAAGCTTAGATGGCGATCTACATAGAAGATAGGTGAAGAGCTTAAGGCTAGCTGGAACAACTTTGACTGGGTGAAAGATAGATGATCGATAGCTGTTAAGGGTTCTAGCTTTTATAGCACGTGAAGGTGGTTAGATCGGCGTGACTGACCTACCATATGAGCCTCCGCTAGTCGGCTAGGGAGTATTTCCTTTACTATCGGATTGGGGGCATTGACCCCGGACCCCCGCCAGGGGGGCCACTGTGGGAGCTTTCACTCAATCGCCAAGACCCACGGACCGCTTATTGTTTCAAGCATTCCAAGGCGAGCACTAATGGCTACCTCTCACATAACCGACGCGCCATCCATGTCTACGGGTGTAGTGAGCTTACCTCCGTGCCGTTCGAGTTACCTCCTCTCCCGCGCACTCTGGAAGCTCCACGATCCAAGTGCAAGCTTCCATCCTCAAGCTCCATGCTCCAAGCTCCATTGCCGCAAGCAAGACAAGACAAGAGAAGAGAAGAGAAGAGAAGAGAAGAAGAGAGGAGAAGATGGAGAGCTTCTCCTCCTCGGTCCCTCACCCTCACACACTCACTCCCTCACACTCTCACACTCCCTCTCTCAAGCACAAGCTCAAGCAAGCAAGAACAAGAAGAAGAAGAAGAAGAGGAGAGCTACTTTTGGCCACACACAAGAATGAGCTTCTCATTCACTTTTCAACTTTATATACAAAACCCTAAATCCCTTTTGGGCGGTCATCCCCTTTTCCCCTTTTTACATGGCCGGCCATAGCCTAGGCCCTTTTTCCCATTGTCATTCCATTTTTCTAGCTTCCTTTCCACCGCCCATCTACATTTACAAATTGCACGGGTGAGAGCCCGGCGCTCCTTGAATTAAACCATGATGCGCTTGCGCTCTTTTACAAAAGTTTTGACTTGCGTTTTTCCTTGTGTGCCTTTCTCCCTTATTTAGGACTCTTCTCCTTGTGCGTCTTTGTCTTCTGTTTCTCTTTTCCTTGGCCTTTGTCTTTGTCTTCTGCTTTAGCTTTTTCGGATTTTCCACCTTTGTTCGTTTGAGGGTTAACATTACCCCCCTCCTAGACGAGTGCCAGTCCCATGGCACTCACCGTCGTAGGTAGCAGGCTGTAGCATGCACCGAAGATGTGGGTAACAAGAACGCCTGTGGTTTCCGTGGAGGAGTGTTGGTGGTGGTGTGAAAGAGGGACCTGGGGGCCTGTTGGTGGGTTAAGTGGTAGGTGGTAGGGCGATGGGAGTTGGTGGTAGGGCTGTTTTTTGGGAGGGTTGCACTGATGGAGTACAAGTGGCGATTTGTTGGGGATTCTGTACATGCTGATTCTTGATAGGCTTACAGGATGATAAGGATAAGCATTCAAAGTTGGGTGTTGATGAAGAGCGAATGACACTTTTGTTGGAGTCTTCAATACCTGAAATTTGAAAAACTCTCGTGTGGTCTCTCCCTAAGGGGTAGTGCTAGTCTTCTTATCGTGCACAAGACATATTTGATTAGTCTGGGAGACAGGTCGAACTCTAAGTAAGCTGAGAGTGTTGTCCTGCACTTGAGGACCCAAACTGTGTATATACTCCGGTGCAGATATTATGCAAGTGCTCGTGCATACTTAGATATTACGTAGTTAGGAGACCATGGGCTAGTTTCTCATAACAATGTGTGGATGAAGCAAAGTTGTCCATGTTGAGAAGAAGTACACGTAAAGGTATATGAGACATCCTTTGCATTGTGACTGCACGACGTAGCATAATTGAATATAGGGACACCGCACTTTCGGTAGAGCTGGAAGCTATTGGACTTGCTTGAGAGGACAGTGTACATTTCATGGCCAATCGTGTGGTGCTTACCACAATTGATTGCAATGGTATTAAGGCAGAGTGCAAGAGAGAATTGTGCAAGTGGGTCAGGGTGACAGGTCTAACCATACGCGAGACAAGCTCCCTAGGTATGTCCTGCCCTTGATGTGCCCTGAACAATTGTGGGTGATGCTAAAGGGCTAGGGGACTAGGGACAGAGCCAGTCGATCAAGGTCACTGGACGTACCTAATTTGAGGAACCCTAGGTGCTGTCTTGTGATTGTGGGTGCTTCTTTTCGTTCATTTCTTTTCTTTGTTTTTTTTTTTCCCTTTTTTTCGTCTCTTTTTGCTCTTTTTTTTTCCTTTTTTTGTTTCTTTTTCTTGTGATTTTCTTTCTTTCTTTCTTTCTGTCTTTCTCCCTTTTTTTTTTTTGACTTGCCTAAGTACAACCATTGCAACATGTTGAGGCTATCAGCCTTTCAGTGGGTTGGAGAATGTCAAGCTCGAAGGCTCAAGAAATGGATATTATGGTGATGATTGTGCCCTAGCCTCGTTGTTAGAGAAGTAGTTGTTGAGATGGCGAGATACACTTGAGATATTGCAAATCTCCTTGCGACACATGCGATGTTGGTACAATTGAGGTAATGACTGCCGTGAGCCAACTATAGAGCTTGACCCAGAAAGGAAGCATGGCCCATGAATGTGCGTTGGGCCATGCGATGTGGGTGGTCGGCAAGGGTGATTTTTGCTTTCGGCAGCGTGGCTTCGTCGCGGCTCTTTGTGGGGTCAATGGTCTTGCGGTGATCGGCCATTGAACATTTTCGTACAAGGATCTGTATTATCCTACATCCACTTGTCACTTTGTGAGAGTATATGCTCGCTTGTGTTAAGTGCATCGAACAAATGCAATCATGATAAGACATATTTTTCAGAATTCTATGATGTCTATTGGGATGCCTATTTTATTGCTTGTTAAGGTCGCATGCATTAACGAGAAGTAACGGGAAAGTGTACAAGTGGGCATCTTGCCCCTTTACTCATCAAAAAAATAAAATGTTCTGGCATGCTAACTTGTCGAGCTACTTGTACATCATAAGGATTTAGTCGATAGGTACGAGGCAGGGTGAGTCCAGTTGGCTAGGCGACCGGGGCGGTGCTAGTGTGGGGCTCCCTGGGGTTGGGCAAGGAACATGTCGGCCGGGACATGAATGGTGTAGTCCCGAGTCGCTACCATTTCCAGAATGTCTTTAAACAATTCATTAAATTCTGCCCTATCCCTGGCCGCCTTGTCACTTCGTGAGCACCTGGTGCCCGAGCGTGCATTGGGGGTCTGTGCAACTGACATTGCCACATTTTGTGTGCCTCCCAGAGCATCCACTCCCCTGGCCCGCGGATGCTTCGGCCTTCATCCGGGGCAGTGTCGCTTGGGGCCGCATTTCTTGGCGTACCTTTTAAGAGTGGGCACATAGCGCACCAGCGGAGGGGCATGTGCTGCATGTTCCCGTCAGCTGCAAAGAGCGTTTTTGCAAGCTAGCTACCCTTGGTTCTCCATATTTTCCTTGCAGGGGTCCTGTAAGATGTGAATCAAGGATTAGGATTTGTCACATGATAAGTCCATTCATATGTAAGGGATTATAGTGCAGATTATCAAGCACATAGGACGAGAAGGGGAGGGGTGGGGCATGCAGTGTTGTTGTAGAGGGATGGCCCCGGTGATGCATATTTAGCCTCTTGCCATTAGCAGATCTTGGTTCAAGCCGAGTTACCTCGGCTGGCGGTCATGGATTTAGGCAGGGCTCCTCCTTGGAAGGATAGACCGGAAAGGAAAGAAGGTGTATAGAAAGGGACTATACCCTGTCTACACCATCAGAGTTGTTGTTCAAGGCTTCCTATGGCAGTAATGTGGGTTGCATGCCCTTCACTTGGAGGTGGGGATGGTCACATGGCTTTTAAATGCGTGATGAGAGGAGGACTTGAGGAGCTTAGCCTATCAGACCCAACTCTTCTCCCTGTGCTTGACTATAATTGCTTGTGTGTGTTGATATTGTTTATACACGGTGACACAAAAATCAGTGTTTATTTATATACATATTTATGAATCCATGTCACTTCACGAGGATAAGAACCAATTGTAGAACTCGAGGTTGTACTGGAGCGTGGCACACACATCCAGCACTCGTGGCAGCTTACTTAGTACCGATAGATATTTTGCCACATCGAGTAGCATGGACCCTTGTCCGAGTCTACTGGCAACATGTAACTCCTCCTCAGTGAGAACTTTATCAAGCAGAGGGTTTTCTTGGCTTGGTTCAGCCAAGTCCTTGCCCCGAATGGCAATCAGCACCCGAAGGGAAGTTGGTGCCACATAGGTTGGGTCCCTTTGGGATCGCCATTTGGCCAATCGAGAGACTGTCATGATCTGAGCCCCTAGTTTGGCCATTACAACGCGGCCTTCGCACCAACGCTACTCAAATTGACTCTGGCCTGTTGACCGTCGCTTTAGTTACTCTATGTCTACGAGATTCGGTCGGCAGAGCACTTCATTGAACGTGACGGTTAAGCGCAGTTCGTCAGCCTCCTCGTCAGAGATGAGTCGCATACGTTCATGTAAGATCTTGTCATAATGTCTGTCAAGATATTCTTGCTCTTCCCACAATAGCGGATAAGGCAAATATTCCTCAAGCTGCTCCCTAGGGAATGTGCCCATGTCTGTAAGAACATAGACACGTGCAAATAATTTTAATTTAGTGTCCCACTCGGTCAAGCACTCTGCGACATCTCTATGTTCTATGAGGGCTTGCTCGGTTGCTATCTCATGCAAAGTTCTAAGGGTTTCCTTAGGCTTTAGCATAGCTAGGGGCTCAGACCTAGATGAGCAAGATCGGTCAATGCTAGGATTGCTCATGCTCTCGGGGATTGTGCATTTTTCCTGAGGTTTTGCTACTATTTTGTCATGGTTCTCCTCTGATGTGACTGGTATAGGTTTGTCACCCTGTTGTGACCATGTTGTATCCACTCTTGATTGGTCAGCGCGAGTTCTATTGTCGGTGGATTGAGTTTTGAAAGCAACTGTTGATGGCAATGGCTGCTTTGATTTTTCAGAGCACACGAATGTGTCTGAGGTTTCACCACTATTAGGAGAGGCATCAGTGGGCTCATTGGTGGATGGACTTGATGCTTTATTCATCAGCTCTCCAGCACTCTTCATCCCAATGTCCTTGGGGTCCGCAACCACCTGCAACTGTTGTTGTCTTCGTTGTTTCCTCCTCTTTTTCTTGGTCAGCGCAGGTGCATCTAACGTCTCAGGACCCTGGGCTATATCGACCATTGATGTGCTTGGTCGGGCCTCAACATTTCCCTTCTCTAGAGGGTCCTCATGGGACCTAGTCGTGGCCTGCGGAGTAGCCTTGCCCGGTTGTGAGGATACAACTGCCTCCCTTTTTGGAGAGTCTAGCTCTTCATCCAACTCCCTTGTGTTTAACTCCTATGGCCTAGGCTTTAGGCACTTTGAAAGTGCTGGAGTTGTTAATGAGGTAGGTCACGATACCTCCTTCACAGGTAAACCACTAAGGACACGTTCTGCAAGGGGCCTTGTCACAACTAAGGGCTGTGACTACTGTGATCCCTGATTGGAAGTAGTAGCAGCTAGTTTAGTGGGCTGGCTACCCTTGGTGGATTGCAGTGTCAAGTCCCTAGGGTGATTGGAAGTGGCCGT